>NW_019213231.1:40327-65003 GCF_002532875.2 Varroa jacobsoni | reverse complement strand
ATATGAAGTTCGGGAGGTAAGGGAATCGGGGCAAAGACGGAAAAGAGGACAAGAAGAAGAAAAGGAAAGATACCTGAGACGAATAGGGTGAAAGAAACATCAAGTAAACAGAAAAAAAGGACACAAGAATAAACAAGTGCTGACGTCTGCATAAACGTTTTCAGCGGTATTTGACTGACGCTTATAAATAGCGACACACGAAGGTAAAGAGCAGACAGGCAGTTAGACAGACAGACATATAGGATATTTCCTTTAGTTCCTTGTTATAATTTTACACTCCTGTACGTCAATGACAATCATTGACTTAATGACGGTGGAAAATGTAGATTCGTGTGATTTTTAGTCTTTGTGATGAAATTCTTAACTCACGTCACCAAATATCAACAGAAACGACTACTGACGTTTGCCATAATAGAAATTATAGTATGAAAATAATTACATAATATTAATCAAATGCCATCATTTTAATGTTAACTATGTGAGTCGTTCTACTAATAATTGCTTTCTTCTTTATGTATATGCAAAAATCCTTTAAACGAATACTACAGTTTGAGCATCAGATTAAGCTGACTATGTTTTTTACCCCAGTGAAATGCTGCTATAAACATGAAAAATCTCTAATTAACGGCGCAGTAGTAGGACTCTTTACGTAGAACTAGCGGGCAGCTAGAAATGGATTTACGTGGTCGAATTAGATAGAACGAAAGTGGATCTAGTCACCTGAGCAGGCTAATTGCATATACACGCAGGAATCACGCCAGCCGCCGGTTAAACTACAACCGACAGAATTGCTATATATTTTCTTCTTTCAACGTAGACACGTCGACATCCTGACGTTCTTAACCCAATAGCGTTATAAGCCAATTGACAAACTCCCGGTCAACTTTATTGGCTCGGTGACTGGATCCGCAGTTTTCGAGGTACCAGATAAAAGCAGTTGTATGTAACTTGAATAGACTTAATGAACAGCAAGGTAGATTATTAATATTTAAATATACAACACCATATATATATAGAAAAGGAAGGGCAACTATGGTGAAGTGGCGTCTTTAAGCGAAGCGAACAGAGACAGCCGCTAGAAATTGCGAGGGGGGGGGGGGGGCAGAGAGAACATGAAACGATACCTGGTATGTCTATATTTTTCTAACTATAATAACAACAAAAATTGTAAGTTGTTATGCTACTCACATGAAACTAATAACTATCCGCAGGTATTCTTATAACGAATTTTCGCTCCTCCTACATAAAATTTTTTTGTAGCACACACAGACATATAATAAGCCACGAAGAAACCGAACACATTTTCTCCAAACGAATCCCCCTATGTACCTATCGGGTGTTAAATATATATATATAAAAGGTAAACAATGAAGTGTTCATTATACCTCCTCAAGATTAGTAATAGGCTAATTAAGTTGCCTAGTTCTATAATCATACGATGTACACGGCATCTGCGTGTCGACGGTGATCCATAAAGTTATCTGCGTAAGGCTATGATAAAAAGTGTTTTTGCAATTATAATGATGACGATGATTGTACTAAGGATTCTAGATGTGTTGAGTGTAAACAACTTTTTTTTAACGATATGGAACATTCTAACTCAAGGAAAAAGCTTAAACGGGATAACAGTAACTACTATTGTTATTTCTTAAAGTGGTGCTTAGACAAAAATAAGCTTTATTCAAAAAACAGCAGTTTCACATTACATGCAGCAAATATTACCCCAAAAAAATGCTTTAACACCAATTCCGTTATTCATATATTGATATTCATAGAAAGTTATCAAGATGTGGTAAAGATCAGATAGGGATATAAAAAATCTGCATATCATCAAACCTATAGAAAAGACTTACAAATATATATGAAGTATATTAAATATGCACGCCATACAATCTGAAGATTATCTGGCAAAACATAAAAAGCGTTTTGCCATCCCAAGAAATGTTAAAGACCAGACCGCTGATTTTTTCTATCTCTATAACAGAGTTTATTTATAAATAGGATCCATTGACATTCTTAAGGTGGAAACCGTTTTTGTGGTACTCATCCGGAAATAGACAGAGTTTCTTTTGTATAATCCCGTCGTAAATTACTGTGGATCTTCTTGTACCGATTTATTTTTACAAAATTTTACCGTAAGATAATTCATTGTAGTATCAATCGAACGGTTTATCTTAAAAGTATTTGACGAAGTTCTTTTCATATGAATTCACCCGTAGCCATAACCCTCACTGGAAGAGTCTTTTATATGTGGTACGCTCTACTAAAAACAGTTTGTTCACTAAAGTATATATCACTTGGCTTGAGCCACATAAAGAACATCCGCTTTAAATCTTTATTTTGTGTAGTGAAAATAGTGGACATTTGTACACTGAGAGACAAGCTATGGCCAAGGTAAAGCCATTGAATGCCAAAGTGCTCTCTGGATACCGAAAGTAAAAGCTCTTTAGATAACGCTTTAATACGACGAGGACGTGAGAAAAGGGACGAACGTGTATTTTGTTTGCAACCCGGCGTCACAAAGATATACGAAGAGATTTTGATGTAGTTATCAATTAGTCAAATTTCTATTTATATTTTCTTAGTTTTCGTACTACCTTTTTTACATAGAAAGGTAGAGCTGTCCCATTATTTATATTATTATTATCATCATCACATGATTATTAATGTTTTTACAGAAATAACGTAACTGAATATAGATATAACTATAAAATACAACAACAGAATGTGAGAAAAAGAGACGGCAAGAAATAGATCGAACGAGTGACAGATGATGTGCTAATATGACGTGCTATGATAGTATAGCGCTGGAAAAAACGATAATGACGACTTGTAGAAGTCATAGGAAATTGTGTTCAACTCGATTCTATTTGTCCATTCAAAAGCACCAGCAGCGGGTGCGACAAGAAGAAGCCACTGGGGTAGTGAACTGCCTCAGATTTAGGATGGTCGGCCGATGATTTCAGTTGTCTGAATCGCTATCATCACCGCCATCACAAGAAGCCTTTAAGACAGGGCCCGAAGAACGGGAAACGATATGCCAATCCGTGTCAAATAAGTAATGTAATAATAGGAATAATAATTAATACAAGAGTTGAAGGATATGCATAGAACATAAGTAAAAAAGCGATGAACGAATGACTTTTGTGACCAAGAAATATATAATGATTATTATGAAAACAACTACTTCCCTAATAATAGTGCCAGAAAAGTGCGTCCCTCATCTTATCTTGATAGACGACCGTACCTATTTCACATTAGTGTATAAAAAAGAAAAACCGAGGTATGAAATCGATAAATAAATCGATTAATACTAGGCCGCTTCATGGTGATAAAGCCAATATGAAAATTAGTGGTAGTAATAGGTAGAATGTATTGCTACAATCTTATTTTCAATTTTTAAAAGGGTACAATTCATCTGTTTCACCAGTCCGATGAAAATTACTTCTACGCGTCGCTGGCGTTATCATAGAATTGCGTAATCCATATAGTATTACGGTAAATGTAAAAAAACGACATATGGCATCTTGTTGCGACTCACTGCGTCATGCATGAACGGATGGTGAAATTAACACTGAAGACTAACACCTGCGATTGGAAAAGTAGAAAAGAATAAGTTTAATTGAAAAACGTGCGCAGAACGCTACAACATATTAACTTTTTTGATAAAGTGTTAGCTCATTCAATAGTTGGTAGCCGATACTGACAAAGCAAGATGTTTCATTCTTAGAATAATCCTTTCATATGCGCAGGTAAACTAACTGACGCTAATCGTCTCTCTAGAAAGGCTATTTACTGAGTTTCGTGGTGAATAGAAGAGGAGAAATGGCTTAAAGTCAACCTTACTGACAAAATGATTCGCGTGGCATCCCGACTTCAATCTACTCAAAGTGCAACGCGATATATATATATACAAGGCGGACTGTATAACTGCGGTACAGTAGAACCTTTAGCGCGTCGTTCAAATATAATTAGAATATTCTATATTACTAACGGTTCCTGTGAAAATATTTGCGATATAATAATTTGAAAAGCAGAACTATACTAAATGAAATACGCGGCTCCTAAGTAGCTTTCACCTCTGTTCACCTGTTAGTAGTGGCCTATCGTCCAGTTTGTGCTGGTTCTTTATAATATCAAGCGGAACGGGGAGCCCTACGCTAATGCATAAGGAGTAATGCTTTTTCAACTTAGGAAGGATCCGTATACTCTGTAGGAACTTAAAATGAATTACTGCCGTGCAGTGGCATACACTCAGTTGTCGGCTCCACTAAAAACAAAGCAGTGTTTGAATGAACACAGCCAAACTGGAGCTTGTTCATGAACCGATTTTACGCTTCATGGTTTCTTAGATATTCAGATGTATAAACAAGAAGGGTTCCCATGAATTCAGACATTGCCAAGGACAGTCGGGACATTTTGTTAACAAATCTGTCTATTATATCTACCTTTTATACTATAATCGATATATACACAATATAGTATCAATTTGGTGAATGCCTAATAATTTTATTACGTTGCCTTACCCGAAAAGAACAGATACTTTAAGTTTCATTTGAATTTGTAATTTTGTTAAGTATTTAAACTATCTATGCAATTGGTAGGTTAATTGTAAACAATTTTGCCGTTTGATCTATTCTATAGTTTGGTACACGCCGTAGTACTGTGTAGCTCTCTTCAACTGATACAAGTGGGGTCGGCTGCTTTCGAGAGTCACAAACACTGCCACGGAGTGGCAGAGTAAGTACAGGATTAGCATGAATACATAAAGGAGTGGCGTCAGGCGGCATTACGCAGCGGCTTGAGGTCGTTTGTGTCCTCCAGTCCATAAAGCAGCGGCGTTGTCTGGTAAAGATGCCTCAACATTTGCGACCCCTCCCAGCCCACGAACAGTCAATATTTGACAAGTATATGGACAGTGAAGATACGATACTTGTAAATAAAACAAAACAACATTATCCTTTGCGTATCATTTGTCTCTATCAATAGGGGCAACGCCATTACTATTTAGCAGTAATTTATATACTAAAGCTAATTGATATGAATACTATGCGGAAAGGGAAACATGAGGAACAATAAACCACGAAACCTACGAAACAAAACAGACAAATTAACATGAAAGGTTAAATAACACATCGTACATACGAGTACAACATATATTAAACAATAATAACATGGACAATATTATGGCTAAATATATATATAGCAGCATAATAACATTATGCCTCTAGTCTCTCTTTTGACAATAAATAAAGCGGCGAAACGTCCGAGTGATTCGAACGCGATCTAATAATAAATGGTGTATTTATTCTCGAGTTACAATTCTTTCAACATTTAATATTTGTACTTCGTGAGGAATAATGCTGGAGCGAAAAACAGAAGCTTGTAGACATTGTCGGAAGGCAATAATTTTTCCGGGCCTATACACCAATGGGAATTTATCAATCATCATTACATAGTAATTTAATCATAGCTAAGGATTTCTTGATGATTATTGAATTCAACCAAATTATCCAGGGAACTGAAAACAAGATCGTGATTCTAATCCATTGAACGTACCTGTTTCCGCAAACTGTTTCCGAAAAATTCAACTTTCAGCGTAAATAGCGAAGGAATAATGCACTGTTTAAGGAAACTATAAGACAAATAAAGTAAATGAATAAATAAGCGGCCAAATATAAAGTAATAGCGCTTATTGGTTATACATTCTTTATTGAGAATTAACGTGTCGTATGTTAGTTACGAAAGGTAGAAGATCAAAAATTAATACTATAGAGAAATTCATATTTGTCGCAAATAGGCCGCAACACCCAAATAAAACAGAGTAGAAGACCAAACATCCAAACATAATCAAGGTAGTGACAATATGCGCAAAGGTTGCACAACAACTGCCTATCGAATAAAGGATCAGATGTGTGCATTTTCGCAATATGTGATTTCTCAATACGGAAATATTTGTTGCTCTTTGTTATTATTTTTTTATTTATTTTTTTTTTTCACTCTCTGCTCTTAGCCACTAAGTCTACTACTGCCACTCCGTTTTTAACTCTGGAAAACTTTTCACTTAATCTACTAGTGCTAACCTAAGCTGTAGTGCGCCCTTTTACCTTAATTACAAAATATACTTGAACGATTAATTTTTATAAATTTGTTTTCATCACACAAATAGTCTTAATAAGAAAAAGCGCCTAATCCACGGTAAACTTGCAATAATATATATTAAGGATACAAGCGTAATTAATTTTTTAAACAATATATTTTAAAGGATTTATGTCGACCACCAATACTTCACCAAATTGTATCATTCCTTATATTGTCCAGTGTGAACACCAGAAATGTTTTAATAATAAATAAAGTTTATTGCAATAGCAATGAATCGCAAAATGGCGTTACACGTGACCATTGATATACTAAATCCTTCTGTTGATGCTATTATAAAAATATTTAAATATAGAAGCCGGGCTTATATTGAACAGATGATCTGCCGCACGGCACTACAACAACAAATCACGCGCCAACGTGGCTTAAAGAATCGCTACAATGAAATAATATCTATAAAAATAACAATATCTCAATAGCAACTTATCGATTAATTTTACTTTTTTCTTCATACAGTCTTCAAATTTGTTTGAACGCGATCAACCGTATAAAATATTGAGCATAAATTAACCTATTAGTTAGTTGCTGTACATTCAGTAAGTGCTAGTTTACAATCTTTGCATCATAGATATCAGTTAAAATCGCGTTGTATTTTTCTGCATGAGTGGCTCGATTTAAGGAAATTATTTGAATAAAGTCCGCTGCTAGCTTGGTTAGTTCAGTTTCGAGAGCGGATAGACCCGGAGGAACCTTGACGTCTTTCCCGCCTCCTGCCTTAACCATTGCCGTCACAAAAGCTACCACTCTACCATATACAACATTACGTACAGGATGGTCGACATTAGCCAACTCTGTCAATTGACCATGGACGAGCGCCTCACGTCCATCTGCCAGTGCTAAGCCATTCGTTTCACGCTGAACATCTTGGACAATTTTATTGGCAAGATCCTGCAAAGCGTCGCGAACATCCGACTCACAAGTGCACTGTACGTCCTTTAAAACGGCGATGCAGGCCTCTTTAAGGCGGCGTTTAAATTCTGCCGATGCAACTAACGCTGATGGTACATAGCTTTGTGTTATAATGATGACCGCCGAAGCAATCGTAACAATGATATACGCCTGTTGAAGCTTCAAAATCCGATCTCGATCTAATAAGAGCGATTCAGGAAGTTCCCACTCCTCATTCAGATACTGATTCTGGAATACTAGCTGCATGTAGCCTTGCAGCAGAGTGGCGCCGCCTGGATTTTTAAAAAGGATCTATTAGATTAATTGGTAGAAACTTACGTTGTCATGTCATTGCGTTGAGTCAAGTTTATGGAGACGGTGATCCGGAAACTTTTTATTAATGTCTAACATATCATCCTTGCTTTGATATTTTTTTTATATTTACCTGATGGTTTTTGATGATTTACAGAATACAGGTCGTTAAACGCTCGCTGTAGCCACGCCTTAGTGTTAACAAGGGGATCCTCTACACCCAACACCTTCTGTGCACCTTCGATCTCTCTCATTTTCTCTTTCTCATAATCCTGGATCGTCTCTTTAACTAATGGTCTTATTTGTTTGATAAGGAAGTTGGCAAAGTCGAGTTTCATCTCTTCTAATACGCGAATGATGCCCTGAAAGAGTTGTATCGTGTCGTCGATTTGTCGCAATGCTTGAATTTCTTCATCACGCATAGGACAACACAATTGTTGCATAGCGTCGAGCACCGCTGGACCATGCTCGCGAAGAGGCTCAATACTTTTTGCTTGTTCGCAACGCTGCTTCACTAGATCGATATCAAATAAATCCTCGATTTTACCACGCATCGCGTTTTGATGAGGTAGTAGCAGTTCTAGCAGCATTTGCCTAGAATAGTTGTAATGTTTCAATTATTCAAAGCACCCTTTTTTTGATCATGATGAAAAGAATCATCCAGATTGGTTCGAACTATTAGCCTTTAGCATTTTCAAGTATCAGCGGCTTATTACAGACGCAAAAGCTTCTTCTGTGAATAAAGGCACATGCACCAACTATACTTTGTGTGGGCGGCCCCCTTTTTGACTAAAAAATAATTTTATATTATAATTATAAAATGGATATTCGATGAATGTTATAATATAACACTTAACTACCTGATATCCGCACAAAGCTTGAGTACCATATCGAGAACTGGTGGATCCTTGCAAATATCTTCTTGGATAATGTCCCAGTAGGCTTTTAGCATATTTTGGTGAATAGCAGCATAGGCACTGTTAGTTCCCCCAGGCAAATCCTTACGCTGAAATAGATTGAAATGACATACAACACTGTTCTTTAGGGTTTACCTCTATGTCTCCCTATATACTGATTAATAATAGTATATATATATTTATCACAAGATCGACTTCCATTGTCATGAATCCTCAGTAGCCAGTAGATGGTACATCGCTATATGTAAAGCGTTCCAATTATTATAACCAAAAGATCCTCATGAGTCGATTTGGCTACGGGCAGCTCTGCCCAGTTGTTTTTTCAAGTGCATAGTCTTCCTGTCTTCCGCTGCCTCTATTCAAGCTTCTCATCTAAGCCCGGTGTCAAGTTTGCTTGCCTCAACTACCAGACTGGACCTGCTGGTCCCGTTTTTCAACTTGCCGCTTCCCTAACAATGCACAAGTTGGTTGCAAAACAGGCAAACATAGTGTCGCCTAATAAACACATGTGTGCACTGTGAAACACGAAGTAGTGATTTGAACTCACAGGCTAAGCTCGAAGCATGCAACTAAAATTAAAGCCTGATAAAGAGTCCCGCAGAGATAAACGAGACTATTTATTTTATTTTATCGATTGACAATTGGTTTTATGATTGTTTGCACTGATAACGAGAAATTGATATCAATAACTGGACTGACGCACGAAGGATTTGGGTTCTAGTAGTTTCGCAACTGTTTCTCAAAGCCATGAAGCAATATTTGCAATAAAGCCGTTTTTTTAATACCTGCTCTAATTTAAAATCTGCATTGACAGCAATCTCGTGTGCAAGCCGCATTCTCTCGGCTTCTTGGCGCACTGTCTCCACGAGCTTGTCCATGTTGACAAATCTGTAAATATGCAAATGTAAATCACCAAAAGCAATATAAATTGACTTTGTTTACGATTGGATGATAGTTATGCACCCCATAGAAAAAAATGATTATGAAATACAACATTCCGTACCCCTAGGATCAGTCACCGAGACTTGACTGTAGCAACAAAATATCGGGGCAATTTTCTCAAAAATTGTTATTCTCGGTTTTTTTTTAACTGTCGTCCTCAAAAATTCTCCCGGGAATTTCAAAGTTGTAAAACTTTTTGAACAGCGTAGTAAGTAATACTCTGCCTAAGACAACCGTTTGGCTTCACTGTTACCGAAACTGTTAACAAAAATAATGCTTATGCTGAGAGATTAATAAGTACGATTTTATAACTTTTGAAAAAAGGATAAATCCAATATTTCAGAACTCTAGAGAATCGAAAAGGTAGTGTATTTCCGCCAATAGACGTTATATATAGGATAAATGACTGCTGTTGTCGTTCTTACCTGGGTGGCGAAGCGGCGACGTCGGCAGTGGATGGTAACGGTGACTCAGGACGCCCATATGGTCCACTACTAGAATCAATAGGTTCGTCACTTGAACGTGTCCGTTTAAGTTCACTCCCATCAGAACCTTCCGATAGCTGACGAGTTCGTCCCCCTCCAGTTTTTTCCTTTTCATCCATATTATCTGAAACCGGGGAAAGAATCCAAATATAACTGAAACAAAACTATTGGAAATTTATCAACAGATAATGAGAAAACTGAATCTATCTGTCATTTGACCTTGAACCAGATTGTATTTTTTTGAAACCAACTTCTTTAACGACAAACAATCAAACAGCAAAGGCTTCTTTAATTAAAATTCAGTGAGACATATTTAGGGTGACTGAATAAGGAAGCGCACTGAGGTTACATAACAAAGTTTTGGTGGTTGAAAAAAGGCCTCAGCTTACACCCTTGAACTCACAAATGTTCTCTTTATTATATATAAAGCACATGGCTATAAGCTTTTCTTATTCAGTATCGATTATTATAAAATTACTAACATGGCTGTTGTATACGAACTGTATAGCACAGTACCCGTTCTATTATTATATGGAAAAATCATTCAGACAATGACGTCAGCTTTGACATGTTGCCAGCAACAGACAAACGCCTTTGTACTAATCTGACGAAAGACGTTTGCTAAACCAATCGAATCGAGTCATTGCCTTTGCTGCTAGAGCGGAACTGAGCGGTAGTGGAGCAAACGTCTCAATAAAAGCAGTAAAATAGCGATGATTACTATTAGGCAAACAGCAGAAAATGTACCGATAGTTCTGCATACAGTAGTAGTATGCACTCTTATTGATATCAAGTTTTTTTTGTGATATAGCTGACCTACAATCAACAGAAACTTCCTTTGCCGACTATAACAACGGTCCATTCTTTGCCGGTGAAATATGACGTGCTCTTACGTTTGCATCACTATTCATTTTTTCATAAAACAAAAAACCGGTCACAACACTAGAGTAAATTGAATTCTTTACCGATTGAATTCACGCTTCGTCGCTGATGTCGACACCCAGCGAGTTAAGGGTATAATAATATTGTCGTTGTGTTTAATGAATAATTTTATAAAATTGAGTTCAACAGCGTTATCTGCTTGGGCTTTGGCAACACGCTATCAATGCTTTGAACGTTACGCCGATTATCTTTTGCACTATGACATGTAGATATTAGTTACACACAAATAATACATTTAAAAAACGATTTGAATAAAAAATACATAAGGAAATTGCTATTCATCGCAGATTTTTTTTGTTCATGATGAGTTAACTTGTAACAGTCAAATATTCATTCTTTCATCCATCAAACATTCATTCAATTCAAAATTCTATCATAATCATCAATACTATTACTTTGAACTACAACGCAATGTATGACTGGTATGGTTGAACCTGCCATTTATGAATGGTTGGCATAAATTGTTATTTTTCAATCCTAGCAGACGTAATAAGTAGTTAAGCATTGTCGGTTCAACCCGAGTTTCTAGTGTAGCATCATTTAGAAAGACGGTTTAATTAAAGATAAAACACCTTTTCTTAAGCAAAATCGTAAACAACTGTAGCGGAGTAGAAACCACAAATGGTTTAAACCTTGCTTATAAGCCTTCATAATGACGGTGAGCGAAAGCTACCATGGATTACGGGAGATGCAGTTATCTGCATTAATTGGGTCGATATTTAAAGTGGGTAACATGTGAAGTACATCGGAAAATGGAAAGCTTAGAGCAGTAAGCTTCTTAACACAATGACCAGTTAACTATCTCGAATACTGCAGTAATTTCACTCAGTTCCCTGTTTTTTGCCAGGCCGCTTTCCTCATCGTGTGAAGGTAAAAGCAAACTCTCTTCGACCTCTGGTTTAGAAATAATTTCGAGGTCAACTATATTTGATCTCGTTGCTAGAAGATAGCAAATTGTCTTCGGTCTCTCCAAGAACAGATTCATCAACGCAAAAAATAATATATAATACATACGCGTAACATACGCTGGAATATATATACATCACCATTCACCTTCGGTTCATACAAACAACCCAGTTCTTTACAGTCCATTAGAAAACACTTCTATACTTTTTTCGTACAAGAATTCTGAGTCTAAAAGCGCTTTATAAGTAGGGCCAAAAACGCGGTAGATTTGAAGGTTTTAGACAAAGTAATCACTGTCAGCTGCCAAATTGGCTCACTTCAATAAGTAACATAATGGCATGACACTTTAACCAAAATGAATACATCGTTATATGCATATATATACCGACTGGTATATATATGGTATATATACCATATATATACCAGTCGCTTTATTTCTGTTGAAGTGCCCAACAAATTTTGCGAACGCCTTTTTGATCATTAGCCCTGTTAATAGCATTATTTACTCGAAAGTTTTCAGGAAGGTCCCGGTGGCGAAGGATAGGCCGAAGGTTGAATAAATTTCTTTCAAGCAAGTTAATCAATATTTTTTAAATTTACCTCTTGGTCTTATATGGGAAAAGATTTTACTGCTGATGTTAATTTCCGTTCAATGTAGTTAAAGGACGTAACATCTTCATCTTTTGTTGGAAGTGGCTTGCCCCAAATGTCAACTCAACGGGACAATTTTATCTTTAACGTTGAACTTTCTTTTAAACGGCAGACTATGTCTTCTTAAGAATTTATAATTTGAAACTATCACTTAGTGCCCACATCAAGCGCATATTAGTATGTTCATAGATTTGTATTAGGTGAGACTAGCACGTCATTGAATATACCAAGAGGTAGACCAAGCTATCGTTCTCTTAATCACACTTGATATTTTGTAGTAAAAGTGTGCATGAAAGGTGTACGATTTCACAAAAAAAAAAACATTGACATAAGTTTTTGGTCTGACCACGAAATTTGGTTATAACGAATAGAACAAATGTCAAAAGGCATTCGCCAATACTTTATGAACTTCCGAGAGAGCATTTCACATTTGTTTATCCCATTGTAATGAATGCTCCGCATATGGACAACATTACAGGAAAAATTCAAGCTTGTCATGTAAACACCAAAAACACTTAAATACGCTTCAATTAACTTACGGTATAAATATTATAGGCTACCTGATATTTTATGATTCTTTTATCACTAAGTAGAGAAGTCTAATCTATTCAATTTTGAAAAATATCTTACAATAGCAGACATACGGAAAGCAGGGTTCTTTGAACGGTTGTTTTTTTTCGTCATTTTTGTTGGCTTATGGTTAAAACTAAGTTCAGTGTTGCCCTTTGCAGATAGTAATAAGCAATATATTCATCATTTGCGTAAAACTGCAGCAGTTCTTAATACTAAAAAAATAAAGAAAAGATTTATTGGCGGAGTTTCAGATATTACGCTAATCCAGCCGGTATTTTTATTAGCCGTCTTAAGATGCTAGAGTTATTGACAAAGACTTGGCTAGGATATGATACATCATGGTAAAAGTAACCTAACGTCAGTACAGTAAAAATAGGTCAGATATTATGTAGAAAGTCCAATTTATCGTAATGTTATGCTGTTTAAGTTGTCGCAAGTCAGTGAGTGCTAAAAATAAATCCTATAAAGCCAACGTTTTAGCGCAACCACCGCGCGCCTGCAACAGGCAGCACACAGTAACGTTGAATCCAATGAAAATACGAATTTGCAGTTCTTGCCTAAAAATATAAGCCCAAATATTCAATAACTCCTATACGTGCAGTGTCCGCGCCTCATTAGGGTTAATTTACTTTGAATATCAATTGCCTTGTTCTCGAGAGAAATTATATTCTTTTGTTTATTCTGATATACTTTGAACCTTTTTACAAATTATTCGAAATATATAATTCGCTTTCTTTTCGTTCACGTATACCTCCTTATGGATCCAAAGCACTCGAATTGACATTTGTAAAAAAATTCGTAATGCATTTGTTAGTCACATCATTTACGTGTAAAAGCGCTGCTATGAGGTGCTGTACTTCAGTAATAAAGGAACTTCCTTATTTGATCCTACTAAAACTAACATCGATGATAGTCACGATTTCACTCGCGCATGGTCCATCGATTCCTAAAATGTAATTATGTTGTTTATACGGTCGAACTTCAAAGTCAAACTATTAAAGAGATATGATGTGAACATTATTTCGAACATTACAGTTTTCCCTGGTCGTCATAGACTGTACTATGTTGCGAAACTGTCATAAATGGCGGCAGTTCATCGAATTCCGCGTGAAAGTTCCGATGTTCAATGACATTGTGACGACATGTAGTCATAATTCACTTCAATGGACGGAATGGAGGCACCCATGTCAGACGATCAGGAATGATGGGAACCATGATCTTTTTTCTTTCTCTGTGTGAGGTTAATTCACGTCATGTATACTCACTAATATTTTATAGTCGTAGATTGTACGTTAAATATCCACAAATATGGTCCTATTTTCCACTAAATTGTACGAGAAGGTAACACCACAACATGAATTATTGGCCTCGACGCTTGCACGGTTTGGCAAAAGCGCCAGTCAACGGGAGAAGCGCTCGATTTGCCGAAGGACAGCCATATACACACACACACACACACATAAACGCCTAGTAACAAGGAGCATTGCCGCAGTAGCAACACCACCACTTGCTTTTGTTGTTGTTGCTGTTGCTGTTGTTGTTTTTTATGAGGTTCTTCTCTAACCCGCTCCCTTTTCCCTCGTCGTGGCCGCTTTGCCTGGAACATTTTTCAAAATTTCGCGGGCTTAGCCTTTCGGACCGCCCGCCCCCTCCACAAATATACGAAGCCTGTCTTCATCTGTGCTGTGATTCTTTTCTCGTTGGGCCTTATGGTGTGAGCACGTGTCCACGATGAGTCTCGTAGTTCCGGAAAAGTTTCAACACATCCTTCGTGTTCTTAACACAAATATTGATGGTCAAACGAAGGTCATGTATGCCCTCACATCAATTAAGGTAAACTTCAATCAAAAATATACAAAAAGTTAGATGAGATTATGTGTATATTGAACCGCAAATCGGAGCTTATTCGTTCAGTTCAGTGATGTATTTTTTTGTGTATTCTGTTAGTGAACGTTATATGGTGTGTGTCAAACGCAGACGTGATTCAAAATATACGTGAGTAAACTATCGTGGGGGAGCAGGTCGAATTCATCGGTCGTGGCTCACTTAACCCACGCGGCCGTCGCCACGCTATATTTAGTGATGTGGTTGATACTGCGAAAGTGTCTTTGGCTTATGTAAAAATTGTTGGGTAATTACCGGACAAAAATCGGTCGTTCTTCATACTGGTGCCATTTCACGACCATCGAAGTTGTATTGGCATCAAGTAGAGACCTCTAGATGTCTCATAGCTCGATGCGTTCTTTTCACTACGTATGAACAACTGATTTACCTTATGCGAATACAACACGTCAATGGCATTCTGTAACATTGGTTTTGCTGTAGGCATCAAATGTATGGCGGAGAACGGTGCTATCTGACTGTTTGTTATAAACCTCAAAATTTCGGAGATAAATCTATACAAGTTACTGAAGTCGATAAAGTCAGATATGCTAGTCTAACAATGTGCTCCTTTGCGAACACCCCAATAGAAATTATCCTAGCAGTTTGAAACATGTTGCAAAAATGTTTAACACTATTAGACTTGAAATCCAAAAGTTTGTGAAATCATCTGGTTGTACAAATTCGATTGTCCGTATTATTATAACACTGCGCTCTGTCTATCTGCCTTAAATTTCTGTGCACTGCTAAGCGTTTGGTTTTATTACCATTAAGAAGTTCTACCATCACAAGGAATGTCGTAGCTAATTTATTACCATTAGATTTTGTTGCGTCAAATTCTGGAATAAACTAAATTATCTGTTGTTCGTGTAGGGTGTGGGCCGTCGGTTCGCCAATATCGTCTGCAAAAAGGCCGACATTGACTTGAACAAACGCGCAGGTGAGCTGTCGGAACAGGAAGTGAATGCCATCATTACCATCCTGAATAATCCTCGTCAATTTAAGATTGCCGATTGGTTTTTGAACAGACAAAAGGATATTGCCGATGGCAAATATTCACAGGTCGTCTCTAACAATCTCGACTCCAAACTTCGCGAGGATCTCGAAAGGCTGAAAAAGATCCGTGCCCACCGTGGTCTTCGTCATTTTTGGGGCCTGAGAGTGCGCGGTCAGCACACGAAAACCACTGGTCGTCGCGGACGCACCGTGGGTGTCTCCAAGAAGAAGGGTTAATCGTAAAAACATCTGCTGCCTCACGAGAAATCGGATGACATTGTGCCTGTGTGTCACTTGCGTGGGCGAATTGCAAGTACTGCAGATTAAAAATAATAAAGTCCTTTTACTAAAAAAATGTATTTATTTAGGTATCGTTTAAAAAACAAATCCGTAGAACGATAGGGCTAGATCGTCTCTTGGCGTCTTTTTCTAGCATTAACTACGTTCTTGTTAATATCCTTTGTTATATACGGTTATCTATATCTGCAATTGGCTCAATTTCTTAACGTAACTTAATTTAGATATGTAAGATAGTTTAGAACAGACGAAGTTTACCCTTGTCTTCTAAGTCACGTTTATTTTGATATATACAGTATCATAACAATAAAGATAAGTGAAGTAGGTACCTATAACATGTATAGTGGGGCAGTTAACTGAGCTATCGATTTTCATGAGTATAGTATGAATATGAAAAAACCTTAATTACGCAAAATTAATGTAGAAAATAGTGTATATCATAGTTATTTTACCGAACACGACACAGTATATGATATCGGTTGATATCGATACATAATTGGTTGTGTGTGTAAAATGAAATACGTTAACTAACCCAGCAAGTATTCGTCAACCTAACTGGGTGAAAGATTAAAAATGCCGCATTTGGGGTTGAAACGTAAAAGGTGGAAATACAGTAAGCACACTATCACAGTATAGAGGTAAGAGATCAACCTAACAGTTAAAACAAGTTGGATTTAAATCTAAAATATCTGATATATTTCTTATCGCCGGGTGGCACCATCAAATGACTAGTGAGATTAAGTTATCACTTGGCGGTAGAAAAAGGCAAACTAAAATGCCACAAATGCACCAGTCGTGTGGTGTTGGGTTGTTTCTTTACAAGTAGATTGTATTAAGTACTGCAATCGAGTATGAAACTTAATTTATCTTTTATCCTAGTGATCTGAAATAACTACTTTTACTCTTACTCTACTTATACCTACCATGGGATTATAGAAGCACGTATTAACAATGTGAACAAATGATGTTTGTTGCTGGAAGGAAGCAATAATCTTTTAATACATTTACGTATTGAAAAAATGAAACGTGATGCTATACAGTGCTGATCATTTATAATCATATATTTCCAATAATAATGTTTTGTAACAGTCTTGGATGTTCAATAAATTTTTGTTAGCGGGGTTTTATCATATAGACTTCGATGGGCTTGGCGCCGTCTAAGCAGACGAACCCTTGTTTGGCTCTCGCATAAACGGAGATAAACGTCAAAAGAATAACAACAAACAACGAACGGAAGCTCGCAAAAAAATAATAGAGCGAAAGTATGTGCGCGCAAAAGTGAAACTAGCCCATATAATGGGTATAGGCCTAAGGAGTACCATTTCGTAGTTTCTATTAACGATCCGTGTTTTATTGTGACGAGCCTTAAGGAAACTATCAAAGGTCTGATAAAAATGATGCATGAAGTATTTAATCATATGTGTTAAAAAGAATATGCTAAAGACCATGGTGTTGTTTGAGTTCAATTGATAAGATGGCTAAATTGCTTGATTGTCTCAAATAAATGTTTACGCCTACTACTAGTATTCAATGAGACTCCAGAGCTGTGAACTGAGAATCACTTTAGGCATTCGAGAGTATGCCAAAAATGGTATATTTACACAAAGTCTAGATAATAATATTAACGTTGCTTTTTTTTAATAATATTTACGATTAATAAGGATCTACACCAACTTGCGAAAATTGTTTTTAGAATAGTGTTTCCAAGGGGACCATTTGTGGTTATAGCAACATATCAGAAGAGATTATTTCCGTGAGCAATGACACATTCTTTATTGCGGAAAAAAGTAACTTTCAATATTGAAAACACACAGAGCTTCAAAGGGCTCTAAATGCAATATATACAACAAATGTCGTTAACGTTCATAATTTTGTTCTTTTCTCAGTACCTTTAGTTGTAAGCGTAATCAGAGCATTAACTTATAACAAGAGAGTTTGATTTTCTTAGCCAATAATGTTGAGAATAGTCTTTTCGTATTTTCGTTACTAGATGTCGTCAGAAACCTCAACGGTCCGCAGTCTGCTTAAGGACATTGAAACACTACTTCATTCGCTTCATAAGACAGTGGAAAAATGTGAGAGGAATAAGCCGCCTCAAGTACTTAAATTACTTCAACAGGCAAAGGACTTATTGAAAAGTGCTAAAGAGGAAATTTTCAATTTTGAAGGCGTCTCTACCCCGACACAGGTACATATTTGGATGTATTCAAAGCTTTGCTTACAATACAGCCGCATGCATAAATATGAATAAAGTTCACATAGAAACGTATACCGGTTGGGAGTTACCTAACTATAAGCATAGTTTCACCTGAAAACCATCGTTTGAACAGAATCTTGCCTTTTACTTTGCACAAGTTGATTCGTTCACATTTAGAGACTGCCGGCCGATCCTATATCTTCGTATTTGACTAATTTCCAATAGCTCCAAATCGATTCTTCAACAGCGACCACGTCTTGGCATGTATAGGTATGGTCAGACTGTAACCATTGGAATAGCAGTAACGTTACCCTTTTATCTATCAAAGCAAGGAGAAAAATATGACAAATAGCTGCCAATATCCGTAGGTACGAAAAATGTTATCGGAGGACCATTATCACTTTCAATGCAGAAAACATTAAATCCTCTTGATTTGCGAGAACACGTCAATAAATATGTGAATGAGTCTTTGTTTAATCGGAATATTCCACTTCCTCTTAGAGCTTTTTTTTTTTGCAAAGTCTCACGGCAAAATACTTTTATAAATGAGGCAGGAGGTAAGTTGGGCCCGGTCGATAGATTTGGAAGTAAACAAAAGCTGATGAGAATAGTTAGATCTTTTTTGCTTTATACAAGGTCAGCTCAAAATGAAACATATTTTAGCACATAACATGTCGATTAGAAGTATAATAATAATGTTCACATATTGTCGAGTTGTTGTTTTCCTAATACTAGTGACATATTTCATCTGATGGACGGATCGTTGCAGTATAGATATATATTCAAATTATCGGTATTGACATACCATTGTTTACAAGGCTAGGCGGCGATTTTCAGGAAAAAGACTTCTGAAAATAAAGTCAATAAAAAAGTAGTGTTTATTTTTGTTTCTGCTTTAACCTTAGAAGGTCGCAGGCGCAGTGCAAGAAAGTAAAGCTTCAAATATCTGTGTCGGCAGATCAAAGCGTACAAGTGAGGTGTTTGTCGGAAGTGATGACGATGATGAACTGCTGCTAAAACATAACTATACTAGCAGCAGCAATAAGTTAAAAAAGGTACGGCTGGACCAAATAGGGGCAATCCAAAGCATAGAGAAACAGTCCTCATCAACGGTAGAAGGAGAACCCGGGACAGCGATTGCTTATGACAGCAATGTTAGGTCGGCAATGAAAAACAAACAGTTCAGAGAGAACCAACGGCTGCCGAAAACTAACCTTGAAAATGATAATGACTTGCGTAGTGGCAGAATACGTGGTGACGATGATGACAGGAAGGAGGATAGAGAAGAGAACAACGGCAACGATGACGGTAATAGTAGTGAGGACTGCGAGTTTAACGACGATGAACTCAACGCAATCTGTGATGAAGTAAGATTTTTCATATGTATAAGCATACACTTTCAGCACATAGATGCATTGCACTGACGCAAGAAAATCCAAAGGAAACGAGTTGATTGTCCTTCAGTAATTACGGTAATT
This sequence comes from Varroa jacobsoni, assembly GCF_002532875.2. NCBI lineage: Eukaryota > Metazoa > Arthropoda > Arachnida > Mesostigmata > Varroidae > Varroa > Varroa jacobsoni. The sequence goes on along the minus strand of NW_019213231.1, from coordinate 45,379 downwards.
GGTAAATACGCCATTTGTGTACTTGTTGTACATGTTGGAGTTTGAGGAAACGTACAAATTTTCTCCCACTGGCTTTCTAGCTAAAGCGTACGGGTTGCCTATGGTCGCTCATAGAACCAAAAATCTGATAAAACTTTGAAAGGATTCTTTTGTAATTAGAATATGCAGGGTATGGCATCATAATAATATTTAAAAAAATTTGAATCATTCAGTATAATTACAGCAGAATACAGGACATGTGTTCGCATGATTAAACCCGATAAAGTATATTTTTTTTATAACTTATATGAATGAATATATAACTTCAACAATTCTGCATTCAAGCGTCAGTCGAAATTCGCCCTATTATACTCCTTAAAAGAAATTTGTAATGAATAATCTTGCGGTAAACAGAATGAAAAATGAATTCTTTACATATATATGCTTTATATATACTGAGCTTAAAGTGATTTATCAACTTTGCAGCCAAGATGATGTTTTCAACTTTCAAAGAGTGTTGATGTAATCTGCAAACGTAAGTTGCGTGTTTTTTTATAGATTTGTTTGTTATGCTCGACGTACGTAATTATTCAGGCGGAAAGATCGCAGATCTTTAAAAGTGAACAACAGCCAGAGGATCTTCGTAAATGCAATGATATTGAAGGAGTGGTACCCCCTCGAAAAATGCATATTGAAACGCTTAAAAAGCACTTCGGCCATGATGAGTTCAGAGACGCTCAATGGAAGGTACAGTAAGCTTTGAAACGAGGCGCTTAGCTATAATAATTATTAACATTTCGTGAACATATAATATTTAGGCAAAAGCGGTCAAAAATTGTACCATCCTACTTACACTGTATAGTATAATAAGCAGTGAAGATATTTTTAGTTGAGCTTACACGTATAGATGTATGTCCCTTAGATTAGCCTGAGCAGCGTAGTTCTCCAATAAATAAAATAATAATGCTCCTTTATAAAGCATTATTTTTAAGTGTTTATCTCTGTTTTAGTAGCTTACAACGTATTTGCTAATGATGCGCAAAAAATGAATTATTCGATACATATAAGAAGCAAGCTACTTTTAAAAGAGTGGTAAGGTAACTAACAGCGATCATAAATGCCCTGGATCTTTAAACAAATTTCGCATTAGTACGAACTGCACATAAGTCGCTCAATGAATTACTGTTGCATAATTATATTAGTAGATCCGACGCGCAGGTCAGACTTTCAGAGTTCTCATAACACTATTTTGACCAACATACTATACAACCTGTGCATACTATACAACCAATAAGGAAATTGATTTTTATAATCCTTTTTCAGCTTGAACTATGTAAATTAATGAAGAAAGCTCGATCGATTGCTCATTCCTTGTTCTGATCTCACTGCGAAAAATTTGTCCAAAACGCCGTAACACAAATATCTAGTAGCTAAAATGTAATAGTTATTCTTTTGTCTTGTTTCTACTTCAGGTAATTTATTCTGTTTTGACAGATCACAAAGACAACATCGTGATCATGGCGACGGGATCTGGAAAGTCGCTCTGTTTTCAGTTTCCGCCAGTTTATCTTAAGAAATTGGCTGTCGTAATTTCTCCGTTGATATCGCTGATGGAGGACCAGGTACGGGCGCTGGAGCAACAGGACATTTTAGCTGCATTCCTTGGGTCAAACCAAACAGAAAAAGATTTCATTGAAGAAGGATTGTTCCAGGGAAAATATCGCCTTTTGTACGTTACTCCCGAATATATTTCAGAACGAACTGATTTTATATCCAGATTGCACGACTCTGTCGGGGTCTGTCTGGTGGCCATCGATGAGGCTCATTGTGTGTCACAATGGGGACATGATTTTCGCACGGCATATCGTGATCTTGGCGCCGTCCGAAAGAAACTTAAGAGAATTCCATTTATGGCATTAACTGCTACCGCTACCGCACGAGTGCAGTCCGATATTGAGCAGTCGCTAAATCTTGTTCAACCGTGGATCACTGTTACCCAGTTTGACAGACCAAATATTTTTTTAGAGGTCCGGCCACGAACTACACCTGAGAACGATCTGCTACGGCTAACAAGTTTTGACGAAACAACGGTTGTGTATTGTCCCACAAGAGAATCGACAGAAAACACATGTCGTTTTCTGCGTCAGAATAATATCGACGCAATCGCTTACCACGCTGGTATGAGCTCCGCAAAGAGGAGGAAAGTCCATGAAGCCTTTTCCCTGGGACGGATGTCCGTAATTGTTGCAACGGTGGCATTCGGGATGGGAATCGATAAGGCAGACGTTCGGAGGGTTATTCATTACGGAGCCCCAAAAGACATTGAAAGCTACTACCAAGAGGTTGGCCGAGCAGGTCGCGATGGCGCACAGTCGTATTGCCACGTATTCTGGAAGCCTGCGGATTTAACGGCATCTCGAAGGTGGCTTGCTGACATCAAGGATTCAAAATTTCTACAATATAAAAGTGATATGATCTCACAGATGCAGACCTATCTTGAAACGTCCAAGTGTCGCAGGAAGGCCCTTATATCACATTTCAGTTATTCGGAATCCTCAATGATGCAAATAAAGCCAATGTGCTGTGATAACTGCGATATCGATTTAAAGAGATCTTCTGGCAGTTCTAAGTTAAACACGCTCAAAAATGATTTTACAACGGACGCCACATTGATGCTGAAAGCTATCCGACAACTCGGTGAGAAATCTGGGTTGGGTTTAGTTGTGCTTCATTTGAGTGGCAGCAAAAGTGTTAGAGTCAAAGACTGGATGAAGGAAAAACAATCGTACGGTTCCGGTGAGAATAAATCTCAGGAATATTGGAAGGCCCTTGGAACTATGCTCATATCAGAAGGCTTCATTAGTGAGACTACGGCTAAAGTTAATAATGCAGCCTCAAAAAAATTTTTCGGCCCTAACTCTAACAAGTTCTTTACAAATGTACTCACAGTCGTAAGCTTGACTCAGAAGGCACATGAGTGGTTGAATAGCAACAAAAAACTCTTGCTAGTTGCTAATCAGCCAATGCGCAAGGCTTTGGAGGAAAGGAGAGGCCGACCTATAAGTAGCACCTCTGTATTTGCTGCTAGTTCCTCTAATACACCGATTATGGAGCGACGAGTTGCCAATACTATTTCTATCATGGACCCTCGCCAAAAGTCATTATACGACCGCCTTGTAAATATCCGTAACGATCTGGCTACAGATAATGACTGTCCAGCGCCTAGTATTTTTGATAATAAAATATTGTCAGTGGTATCAGAGAATTGTCCGAAAACCCTTACTGAATTGCAAGAACTGCCAGGGGTGTCCGGAAATAAGGCCAAAAAGTTTGGTCAACCGATTGTAGATGCTGTGAAAGAGTTCTGTTCAGTTAATGAAGTTAGCACATTTAAAGATACCGCAAAAACGCTGACTTTGTCCGAGATTCCATCAGATGTTCCTCAAAATGCGATTCGGTCATTCATGCTTTTCTCACAAAATTATGGGCTGTCAGAAATTGCGAATCAGCTAGGATTGAAGCCTAGTACAGTCTTTGGGCATCTTGCTGACTGTGTGGCTAATGGGGTGTCTATAAACGTAGAACGGCTTGGATTTGACCGCGACCAATGCCTATTGGTGAAAGACATCTGGGCTCAGTTGGGTGAAAATGCCACGTTGAGCAATATAAAGGAACAACTTCCTGAAGAGATCGACTGGCCTTTATTAAGGCTTTATAAAAGTTATATTAGAGGCAAATTACCCTTGTAGAGGTAAATTATCTACGAATAAAACCTCTGGTTTGCTGAATGAATCTTAAGAAAGATAATTCAAACCAAAGGTATGACCTCCTTGCCTCTGGTTAATCTTCATATTTTAGAAAGTGTTTTGTACGCAAAAATGAAATGGAATAAGAAATGATTTTGCCAGTTGTCGATAATATAAGGATAACAAGGAACTTGTTTAAGCCAGTAACTAGCCTGTTGGCCGTTTTAACTGAAAATTTGTTGATGTTTTACATCTGCAAAAGAACTGTAAGTTGAATATGTAGTCAAATTGTACAAATCTATCTCTATAATAATGCTGGAATAAGAATCAGCAATAAAATCTACTTTTGATAAACATTTACTTGTTTCATAAACTGTAACTTTCTATGAAATAAATATGCCATATCGGAGAACCATCTTGCGGCTTTTAATTAATTACAATAAAATGTTGCGATATTTGAAATACTATCATGTTTGAGGGCATATTTTCTTTATAGTTCTCGATCCGTGTGGTCAGTTTTTCCATAAATAATTTTTTGATTTTTTAATTTGAACTAGAAATGATAGTTAACTTTTAGGATACTTACAAATGAATATCTACGAGAAATACACTTGATATATACTAGTCTGTTCAGAAACGTTCAATTGGTAAGTAAGTTTAGAGGTAAACTAATTCGGTGAGCTTTCAAAAAGTGCAGTATTGTCCACCTTCGCTACTATAACAGGCATCGATCTTGTGAAGTATAAGAATGTTGAAAATCTCATGCTTTGCTTTATAGATCAAAGCGAGTCCGACCATATTTTATATGCACTCTTTAGTTCGAATCTTTAATTTGAGTTACGAAGCTCGAATCAGTTTCTAATTAAACTCTATGAAAAAAATAAGCAGGTCGTGAAAGAATGTTTTTTAACTTGTTCAATTTAAGATACACGGGAGATAGATCCATTTTTATTTGGCGGACTTCATTTAAATAATTTCAATAAGTGATACTTTTGGAGTTGTATCTAGATTACACAGGAAGGCTTATTACCAGCATGAAAGGAGCATGCCTGTTTTAGAAAGGATAGGCTGTCATTGTTACGGTGAAATCTTCAAAGTGAATCTGGGCTGGCAAAAGATAATCATTGCTCCTCTCTCTCTCTCTCTCTCTCTCTCTATATATATACTGGCGAGAAGACATTGATAACTCCAGCATGGATCACAAGCACAGGAAAAACATTGTAGGTTTTATCACGTAAAAGTGTACACGTTATTTGCTTCTCTTACTAACTGTGATAACTGTATATAGTTGCCAGTTACAATTATGGCGCTATTGTTTAGTTTGAAC
>NW_019213231.1:0-40227 GCF_002532875.2 Varroa jacobsoni | reverse complement strand
ATATATATCTATATATGTGTGTGTGTGTGTATATGTGTTCTACATAAAAGCGATTCTCTAGTCCAAAAATGATGGTCCTCATTCCTGGAAGAGTATATAAGACAGAATAATGTGTGTATACGAAGAATATGTCATGTTGTCAATGGCATAACTCTCCACGTAGTTACTAAAAGTGGAAGATTTTTCGCGTTAGCTTATTAGTGGTGATAAATGAAGTACTTCTTTTGTACCATTTACAACAAGTTGCGGTTCTAATCATCGCGTTGTAGGCCGATCCAACAAACACTTCTTTAAAGGAAACTACAGATAAATTTATACGAGTATATATTCGTGGCGGCGATGTAATAGTAAACAGACGAGTAGACCGTCTGGCTGACTAGGCCAAGAATTGGTGTTTGACGAATTGAGCAAAGGAGTTTGAACGTCTGGGCGAAGATCGCACGGTGTCGATCGACCACATAGTATCGAGAGTACGATAGTACCCGCAAGGGACACACCAAGTGCGATCGAATTTGTATACGTGCAACACGACTACAAAGCACGGTTTCGTGGCCGAAAAACTGTAGGACCGCTTCCCTTCAGAAAAAGCCTAGTCGTCTGAACAAATGTGTGTGTGTGTGTGTACTGAACCGCTACTGCTGGGGATCAAGCTTGAGTACAGTAAGTTGACGACTAACGTTAAAAAAGCCGTAAAATCGGTTACTTCTTCAAATTTCATTACAGCGGCTGGCGTGGACTTGTGCATCGACTTAGTTCGAATATTTTGAAATTATACGCCGAATGGTCCTGACACTAGGTTCGACAAGCGCACTCAGCCGTTGGTTGTGATTGTTCTGAGGGAGAGCCTATATAGGAGACCGCAATTGTGTTGACTTGAAAGCGATGGCATTCAACGTGGATCCACCAACCCGTACGTCTGCTGTCAAAAATACCACCCTCAGTGCATCGGTCATAACGCATTAACTAACCAGCTCTTGGTGGGAAGCGACGATATGGACGCTGTAGGAAAGACGCGTATGGATTCATGCGCATTGACTGCACACTATGTCCGACCAGTTCAAGAAATCACAACTAGTCCTGCAAAAATCAGCCGAGGCTTTACTGTATCCAACCTACCATGGAAACCATGCGGACCTAAGCAAACGCGCCGCACTCGAACGGACGAACGTAGCTGTGATGTGTGCCGGTGCGAAAAAAAGCCTAGACGTTGACACGCTGAATGTGAAAGATCTGTGTTATTTATTTTATAACTACAAACATTTTCTGCTATCCCTACTATTTGACAATTTTCTGCAGCACACTTTACATTTACTTTTAAGTGTTTTCATTGAATTCTATCTTTTTTCCCGTAATTCGCTTTTCCGCAACTTTTTTTCAGTTGACAATCATTGGTTGATATGCTTAAATTAAACTAGTCTTCTGTAGATAATTGTTCTTTAAACATCGTAATATGTAACTTGTGTTATGTTTCATTTTCAATACATTATATTCGGTTAGAATAACTACACTTAATCTACTTACTGCGACCTCCTCGAGTTCTATATAATTACATCGTATTTATTTACATGAAGTATTGGACAAACACTACTTAGGACTAAGTACTTGATTTTCCACTAAGTTATGCAGCTTCACCGGAGAAGGTAAGGTAGCTGGTATTTTTAGATAGCCTAGTGCCGTACTTTAAGATAAAATTGCACAGGCTGCTTATTTCGCTCGCTCTGTAAATAAGTCAAAGAGAAATTTGATTTTATTAATAATATTTATGGGTGCGCCATAGGCTGATGAGCATACTTTGTGTATGATGTAATGTTTTCATGTCAATATCACTACTTGTTTGAAATTATGGGGTATATATACTGATTAAAGATTCTTTTGAGTTCAGTTCATACCAGAAGTATCTACGTTAGCTCGTTTGATGCTGGTGACGATGCTTTGGTTCTACAACGCCTATCTAGTTACCGGTATCGTACTCATTCATTTAAATATCCTGCATGGTGCAAGGGAATGTATTTCCTGGCGGTTATCATCGAAATCGTCGATGTTCCATGTCTCCCATCACTGTATAAACCTCTCAAAACGCATTAGAAAACCAGCCCCATAGAAATGTCCGATTGCCAATCGTAAATACTGGTAAGTTAATTTTTTCGCCAGCAGCCTAATTTGCTATTTTTTCAAACATCATAATAGAAACTAACAGTTATTCTTTTCTGAAAGATAGGTGTTACACAGTAGTAAACAAGGAGTGAGGTCGTCAAAAAAATAGGTTAATCAAGGAACGGATGGATACGAAACTCTCTTTGACTGAGCGAACTAGAATCGTTCGCTTGAGTGTTATTACGAGTAAATACGATGTGTGTGATTCAAGAGGTTAGTATTATTATTTCTCAAGTCATTGAGGCTGTTAGAATAAAGGAATATAATACCAAAATCAGGCGAATGCTCACCGTGCGCTATAGTCACCTAAAATCTCTCTACCCGTATTATCTACTCGTAACGCCTTTCAATATTAAGGTGGATCGAATACATTTTTGAATTTTTAAGGGAGACCGGAAAAGGGGAATTCAATATTGGGAGTATGTGATTCGTTTGTGCATTTTCTATTATCTATATATTATTTACTTTTATTTATTTAACAACAAGCGAAGCCTTATTTAGGACCCTACAAACGGTGTCTAACGAATATGTTTTCCACCGTAATCGATCAGTAACTTTAACTCCAACAGGAAATTGCATTGTTTCTTTTTACGAAAATGCCACTAATAAATGACATAATGATATCGTTGTGATTGTATTCGTGGTTTTCGTGTTTCCGTGTGAAAAATTTAATATTTTAGTGGAATCTTTCAGTCCGCATGGAACGTCCCCGTCCGTAGCTCAGAGAGCAAGTAATCTTCATAAACTTAAATTATTGTTATTATTATTAATTAATACGTCATGTTTCATCATTAAAAAATCATGTTTTGTATAATCTTGTTTTATATATTGCATTTACACATAAGATATCCGCTTTACTTTGCTTATTCACCCACGTAGATTATGACTTTAAGACTTCGTGTTTCTTTGCGTTAATAACTCAGAAGTCTGAACGCACAGTTTGCAAGGGTCGTGACTTCTATGGGTGCGACTGTTCAGGGTGGGTATGTTAGAATAACCATTTAAAATGCGCGAAAGAGTCACAATAGTAACTATTGTGACTCTTTCTAGTGCTGTCATTTTTTTTGATGATCGAGGTCTTCGTTCGTCCGTTGGATCGTTCCTGGGATAGATTAGGTCTAACAATTAGGCTAACAGCGCACAATATAAATTACTATCAGATGCTGTGTTCTTTTCTCCCTATCTCCAGTCACCAGATGGCGTAACGTATGCTTGGGTGTTTTTAAAGCAATATTTAAGGGTGAGGGTTCTGTGGTGTCTCGGAGCGGCAATCACGCGAGCGGTTGCCAAGCGCCAAGCTAACAGTTTTTACAGAAATCTCAACTGCCGTTATGCATTCGAATCTAGACCAGAACGTGTCCCTACAATTAGTATTTATCAACATATGTTATTCACGAAGCTATCACGGGGACTTACTTTATAAAACTTTCATTATCAGTGAGGTCTACTCCAATACGGCTGCCAGCATAGCTGCTTTCAATTTGAAAACGGACCTTCTTAAGTGTCTTTGTTGTTAATAGGCTTCGAGATAAAATATTCTCTTTACTGCTACGTCGTAAATCTTTGGTGTCATGGAATTCGACTTAGAAATAAAAAATGAGTGCCCCTTTTTTAACGCAGCAGAACCTTTTATAAAAGAAAGAAAACTGTTTCTAATTACTATATTTTGAAATATCGAAATCGGAACAAACAAAATTTATCCTAGTACATCGTACTAGTCGAATTTCGCTTCAAGATGTTTGCTCTAATTTCCCATTACGCAACAACGTCTTTAAGGTGAAGTGGCGTCAAAAACGGTGCTCTTTGTTTCTCCAGTTCTTTAGGGCAGTTCTCGCTCTACGTACTAATGTGGATCGGGAAGTGCTCAACCCTCTTAGCGGCAAGGTCAAGAAATTTGTTACTTTTAATGCTTGTTTTTTTTCAACCAATAAAGTAGCACATTATGCTTCATATGAAATTAGGAGTTTCGGGATAATGCTCTCCGAGTGTGTTATTTCCTATTGATTTGAGTTACATTAGCGTAGTGTATGACTGGCTTGAATCAACAGATTGCACCAGATTCCGTCCGTACCTGTCAAGGTTATAATAGAATTGCCATACTATTTTTACGATTTTCGATCGCTGCGTTACCCAACTTCAAATATTATCTTTTTTGATATTTTCCAATAAGAGGACAACGTTCGTATTTGGTTATCCCGTGAATGGCAAGGCAACTGAAGAGAGAGGGTGAGTATCGTTTACTTTTGTGTTACTCTATTTAGCTCTGACCCTTCTGCATATGAATGTGTTTTGCGTAGATTATGTATGCGTTCGATGGAGAGGCTTAAACCGAGGATATCTAAAGCGCTCTCCCGCTAAGTCACCACGCCAAGCAATAAATAATAATGATAATACACTTACATGTATATGGCTGCAATCATATTCTGTACGGTGACCCTTATGAAATTGCGCTTTCTTTTAGAACGGCAATGGCTTGCGTAGCGCTAGTTAAAATCTCGATGGTTCATTCGAAGCATGTATATTAAGTACTGCTTAAGTACAAAAATCTTAACTTCTCTAAATAACTCTAGATAGCACAAACTTTTTAAGGCAGCAGATTGCAATAAAAATTCAATTCCAGTAAGCCCGGTATTGTAAGCAAGCTATGAATGTTACCGATCGATTCATACCGATACTTTAGATAGATGTGCCCACACATTTGCAACGTTTTTGACTTAAGGAAAGTTCCTAGAGAGTTCAGAGTATCCCAGAATCATCAGATTATTCTCTTTATAAGCTGGCTAATGAGAAAACTGTAACATCTGATAATTTTCTTTATCATTTAGAAAATGATTCATTTCGATAAAGTGGGCAAAATAGTGCGGTATAAAACGATGTGGAAAACAAAAGGAAAACAGATTTCGGATTCTAAAACTTCACATATAAATGTGCCATTCGGATTATTCAAGAGAAACTCACCACGCTTCGTTCTCGCGGGCAAGAAGCGCACAGAAAATCGTATGCCTCGTGACCAACTATTACAACGAAACGCCCTTCAAACGTATCAATTTCGAAGCTAACGAGTATATCAGACTGTCGTTTTCATTAAGTAAAATTTCGAAACGGCATGCTTACTTCTGGGACAGCATTTTCTGTCATGCTGTCTTTTGTCATATTACCATTTTGTGAAGAAACAGGTAGTTTTCGAAAAGAAATGGAGGGTTTGAAGTAAAGTGTACTAGAATGTAACTTCTAGGTTTAGGACGAAATTGTCTAAAAACACCGTTCCTTTAAAAAGATGTTAAAAAAATTAATAGAAAATTTACTCTTTTTTATTTTAAATCTAACATTCTGTTATGATTTCTGTTTCTGGAACGTTATACTGGTACAGTGAAACTGAAACATTATAAGAACTGCTCATAGAATTGACGCGAAGTGTTTTTGATCTAGGTGGCTTTTTGGTTTATGAAATTTTCTAAAATCATATACAGGTTTTCCCGGTGGTGTCTTTCCTCTTTGCTTTTTTGTAAAAATCTCGCATGTTTGCGGAGTTCTACAACGGTTGTTTTTATCCCTCGAAAGCTTCCTCCGATAGGCACAACAACCAATGCATTGGCAAATATCTTTCTTGGAATGGTTTGTATCCAAGGGAAGGTAAACGGCAATTTCTTGTATTATATAACATTTTACAATGTGTTTATTGTAAACATCCTTCGTACTCCTAATCCTTCGAGTTTTTAATTTTGTTATTAGTATTATTGAATCTCCTTCAGTCCTTCTCAACTAGGTTCATCCCTGTAGGTATTGGCACAATTAGAAGCATGTTGCTTTTCTATAACATCGAAGCTCCAATGACGATAAAACCCTTCCTTCTATCAATAAAGCGATCAGAACTGCGCGCTATGAAGATAGGCGCGCCTGCCACTCTATCAGGTTCGGCGATGGTAGCATAGATTTTAGTCAGTATCTCGGCTCAGCAGTTCCTTATAACTTTATTTATGAGCGCACCCGCCACAATTAGTATGGTCAAACTTCTGCACCCGGAGACCAAACGCAGACTAACTAATGTGCATGAAATTGGCGTAATTAAAAAGTACAATTAACTATGGAACTTTCAAAGAATCGTGGAAGCCAGAAGAGTTGGCAAATTGTTGTATCTCATTGAAATTATATAAGCCAGTTCGATCCAAATTATATAACTCGGAAATATAGATAAACTAGCTGACGCATATAAAATAAGGTCACTTTGGCGCTATTCAGTACTTTCTAAAGCGATTTTTCTTGTCGTGTCATTGTAGTGATAGTATTAGCTTAGCCTAACGCATATTTTCCAATGCCAAAGCTCTACTTTATCTACTAAATTTATTTAAAGTTGAAAACCCCTTACAACCCAAACGAGTATACATTTACGCAGGACAGTGTTCGTATGTGGAGACATCAGGGACTTTGATAGTTTTTATTTATGTCTACGGATAGTGTTCATTTACATGTTTTTAGCTAAGTACGTAGTGCATTGAAGTTGCGAAGGGCGCAAGTGGTGCCCCCGCAATATTACGAAATCGCAGCCAACTTAATATGCCCCCTCGCGATTTTAGCGTTTCTAAATCAGTTTGTTTACCTCTGCTATCAACGTCGAAATGCTCACGTTCGAATTTAGCAGCAGCTTAATAGAAGTAATGGGCAGATAGCAGCAAAATTGATTAATGAAGATTGATGAATGTGGTGTAACGCTTCGTAGTGTGCGAAATAGTGTTCGGCTGAGGAAAAACGAAAGCTTATATGCCCTTTAGATTAGCATCCGCTTGGAATAACATGCCGTCTATATGGATATATGCTTATCTATGTATGGCTAACTTTCCTTGTGTTTACTCTGGTAACATATCTTTTCGGGCTTCCTGTAGATAATCGTAGGGAATTGCTTGAGCGAACGATTTTACAACATAATCTATTGCATATAGGAAACCTGGGTATACAAAGGACTCTCTTGGAAAGGTAAGCCTCTGTCGTTGCGTTTGCGTGAGTTGCTGTCGTTTTCAACTGTGATTAAATCCCGTAAAGCTATACAGTCCTACGTTCAAGCTTCATATGAGAATCACTCTAAGTTATTAAGCTCAAAATATTTGGTCGGAATTTTCTTTTTTTTTCGTGTTACCGAAACACGTTTTGCACCAAACTTCCACTAAAGGCGTAATGTCTTCTTCATTTCTCGTACTTTCGTCAATTTCCATGTTTTTATTCTTTATGTCAACATCGTTAGTTTGTGCCTACTTGCATAGGCGAAGCTTCTTAAAATCGATTCTTGTATGTGCGTCGTGTAACACATTGTAGGGCTGTCGTGCTATTCGAATGTGCACTATTTGCCTTCACAAATTTTTACAGTATGGGAATTGTATTTGTTGCTCTAATAGCCATGGGTCCTCAGTCAACTGCAGATTTCCCTTAGGGACGGAGTTGATTCTAATAGAGTCGTTGTTGTGGTGCTTCTAAATTCGTTATAATCTATTGCAGTCAGAAAGCAACGGAAGAAAAATGCACCTTAAAAGAAATTTAAATCTATCAGCGCCTTTGCCTATTAGTAGCAGACGAAATTTACGTTACTGAAGATGTTCTGCGCTTAAATGAACTTTTATAGTGCCGCACACTTACGCTACTAAGAGTACTTTTACGCATGATTAGATGTAAACTGTTTGTACCTGTCTCCTTTGCCAAAAATGTCTACGCTATAACAATTATGCTAATATATTTGTTCCATCGTGCCCTACCACGTTAATATGAAAATAGTTCTTCTCTCTGATAAGACGAACAACGGTTTGTATCCCTACAGTTTGCTCATCGACGATTCAAAGTAATAGCAAGCTAATTTTCAATCTAACTTCTTGCGATTGGGGCGCCTATATAGTCCGGCACCAGAAACCCACGTTCGTGGCTGCACGCTTCAGTAGGACAAAAATTTAGTTTCCATCGATTATTCAAGACAAATGAGGCATAGTGATAATGCCATTATCGTTAGAGTTAAAACTTTAATTTTTGAAAAATGACGTGACTATCCATATAATATCGCCGTAAAAAGCTTACTAATTCTTTAACGGCGAGGGGGAAACTATAGCACAAACAAGTGTAATTAAATTGAGATTTACTGTTCGTTGATTTTTCAGTATTCTTTTAGTATTACTTACGTGAGCGGTCATTTTTAGTGCTAACTTTTCAGGCATTATTGATCTGCTCTTTTGAGACGTGATCGAGCAGGGCACACACACTGAAGCTGGGAGGAAGAAGGAGGGAACTTCGATCTTTTAAAAGCACCCGAAGACACACCCACTGAACTAAGAATAACAGAGGCGACGATGCGTTTTCAAAGTCAAGCTATAAAATGTCCCTAACATGACTAAGTCGTAAATATGTCCACGGTGCTCAAATACTCGGGCCGTCGTTAGTAAGCTAGCGCAATTCTAATCCGTCGATTGAATGATCACTTCTTAAATGACGCTCGGGTGGAAACCAATGGCTTTTCTATCTTTTTTTGCTGATTGAGATGACTAAACGATACCTGGTCGTGCTTTTAGACAGTACACCTTGACTACGAAAGGTAATTCTAGAATTTCAGGTCTGAGATCTAGAGGATTGGCGATATTAAAAAAGATAAAAATAAACTATTTTTGTGTGGCGCTGCTTTATCGAGCGCACTAATGTGATTTGATGCTAGCAACTGCATGCATTTACTATAGTTACCAACACAGTTCACTGATCAGATGATCTGACGTCTCTGCACCGATCCGACATTTTTCCTGCAGATTTTCTCGCTAAATATCGGATAGTTGGACAGAGGCACTTACATGATCTCCTTTCGGAGAATCTTTTCATAGCCAGATGCCGTTAGAGTTACCTTTTCATAGGCCGACCAAATAGAAGCCGATTTGAATTGAAAACGTGTACTCACCTGTTCAGAAATGTGTGCGTTCCCTTGTACGACTTCAAATTAATATGATACCGGTGGTACCTTGTAAGATGTAAAAGAAAAATTGGTTTCGACTGACTTTGCTATAAGAGATGCCAAATAGGTGCTATTTTATATATAAGAAAAGCTGAAACCGTGCAACCGGAAAAGCGAGCTGAGGTTAGGTACTTTGAAATAATGTTGCGATATAATAAACTTATTTCTTGATTATTTTTATTTCTGCTGTTAATATAAGTGTTACTCACAAAAAGCACATTGTTATACACTACCATTCATAAGCAAACTGCAACTTAGTATGTAGAAATTTATTCGTTTTATAGTACATTATGTACAGGGATGTGAGTACACGTTTTTACCTCATATAACTAAAGAATCCAACTAAGAGCGATACGACAGAAGAACTTCGAAACAATAGAAAACCTAAATCTGCACGAGAGGCCCACCAAGCTATAAGAATTACATCATTACGTTGCATCCATGTATGACTGGGACCCATATATATAAACTTCAGTCGTAAATTATTCGCTCTTTGATGTTAAGACCGTTTAAGAAGGCTTATACGATGTCTATATGATCGAAACGGGCCAATTATCAATTGTATGTCGCATTATTTTAAAATCTATCATGGCGCTCACCTGTTTATAGCGTGGTTGTGGATCCTATAAAGAAACATTAGAAAACACTAACAAATGATACAATATAGCTGACAAAATTGTGTAGGAATGCAGTTTTTCTGAAAGCTCATTATCACAAATATTTTCGGCAGGTTGGTGTTTGGAGGAGTTGCGTGTAGATGGCTGAGGCAGCATGAGGGTGGCTACGTCCGCTTGTCAGCTTCTGTTGTTGACGCCCGAAACTAGAGCTCTGAAAAATCCTTACATTTCCGGCGATGTTGAATCCACGGTAGCGGCAGACACTGCAGAGAGCGTGCGTGCTCGGTGCCTGACTGCTGGCGAAACGCCAGTTGCACCCTCAACGTTTTCTGGTGGAGGAGCTCCAGGACAAGCGAATACGCAGCTTCTTGGCAAACCTAAAACAAGGTTTTACAAATCATAAGTTAAGAAAGGCTGATTGAATAATGAACAAATGTTGAACATTGTCCCGCTGCAAGGGCTTGAAGTGGGTGTATATATAATTACCTGCCATTACCTATTACAATTATCAAGTTGATACGCTGCGTCTCTGTGCAAAGACAAGCCAAAATAGCACAACCACTTACATATAGATTCTGAACGTTTTCTTTTCTTCGGAAGAAGTCTTCAATTGTTTCATTTGTATCGATGCGTGGGCAGAGCAGTGTTGATTCCGTTTCATCATTTGGATATGATCAAATGTTTAAATATATGGCTATACCAAGAATTGGTATCGTATAGGAAATTTAATTGCTTAAATTTTGAAAAATAAAATCATGCTTAATTTTAGTTTATGTATCATTGTTAAGCCTATTTGCTACGGTCCGTAAAGTAATATTAAATGAGTTATGTTCTAACAACATTAAGAGAACCAGGTGCCGTTACCCTTAACACCGGCTGATCACTTTCTAACCATGGGTTTTATGCTGTACCGAAAAGCAGACATAGAACAATCAAGATGAACTTATTAAGGCCAAAGTCGACTGGAACTAAAAATATTAGGCTCTTCTAAAAAGTAAAGCACAATTTGAAAAATGGAGAAAGTTGTTATTGCTAGCTGACAATTGCAGTTGCGTACGACGATGCTTCCATATTGGCTCTGACCATCGGGGCGAGTGCGATCACGACAATGGATTCACATTTAGTAATGATCAGTAGAGATCATTCAACAGTAAGCTATTTGTTTTTCGGCTGTCAGTTTCTGCGAAATCAAAATAAATAGAACGGAATATGGAAGTACATCGAATCGCGTAGAACAGTGGCGCTCCCTCTTTTCGTATAAATGCATATCGTTATGTACGAGTAACGATAGTTTTGTTTACTTCTAAGCTTTAAATAAAGCTTGATCCAGTCTCTAGCCTTCATTGTTTTAAAGGCTGTGCCTAGCTTCTATCTTTTTTCTACCGTCATTTACATACTAAATCTGATAATCTAAGTATCTCTCTAGGAATTATGACTCAGAACAACTGCTTCTTATAATACTTATCAGCAGTTCCCGACTAATTTAGCCCCGTCCGGATTTACTTTCCAAATACATGCCCGTTTTCTGTTAGCATCATAAGTTGAATCCTATCGCTCCTCGTCCTACTCTGCCCTCACTAGCGTTTTACAGAAAAGCTCTAATAAGAATGTTAATGAATTTAGTCCGAGACACATATAGCAAATCTTATAAGGTTATAAAAATTGGTTCCAAGAGAAACTTTCCTTTTCTTGCACCAATTTCGAGAGGTCGAAGAATTATAAATAGTATATGTGTGAATGAAAAATAAATCCTTGGATAATAGGCAGCACCGATAAAGATCATTATTTGCTTAGTTAAATTAAGGTTCATGGAAAAGGTTCATGAACAAATTCTAGTAAACTGAGTGGCGAACAATAGATCAATAAGAGATGGCGCGTTCGGGAATAAAACTGAGTTCGGGTTAAAGACGAACTGCTACACAATGTAGGAATCAAAATGTTAAGGTCCTACCAGTCATGTTTTCCGCGTCTTCAAGTGTTTCTGGAAGATCTTGGTGAAGCGTCTCCGGTAGAGGAATTGCCATTAAAGCAGTCGATCCCGACACCCCACCAAATATTAGTAGAGGAATATAGGGTCCGTAGTATGCCTAGCGCAAACACAGACAAAATCAAACGTAATGTCGTGATATATGATTTGAGATGAGTAAATTGGTGAAGTAATCTATTAGAGCCTATAATTTACTGTTTTAGCCAAATAGAAAATGCTATTTTTCTTATATATATACTGATACAGTTCGAATCTGACCGTTCCGCTGTTTTCTAGTGATGCCTATTATGTATTATTTACAATACTAACCAGCATAACGATTTGAGAGCTGAGAAATTTTCCAATTGAACCAAATGCCTGACGCACAGAAAGGATTTGAGAACGTATTTCCGTCGGATATATTTCGGCCGCATAAAGATAACCAACATTATAGGCCATCGTCAACGCAAAGCGTCCTACCATCAGTAGTACGAACATCATCGTGAACTCTGTAAACGTATCCAGAAATAAGAACTCAGACGGTTGGTATGAATTTGGCTTTCAAATCATATAATAAGCAAGCGGTTGTTTTCATTTTCAATTATGCTAAAATTAGTTTTTCTCTATTTCTAAATATACGATACAGTAATCAGCCTTTCACACCAAATAACGACTTCGTACGCACGAATCAGACTAGATCTTTAATTAGTTATTTAACTGATTGCCCTAGTTTCCTTCTCTGTAGATTGCAAAATGTCTATCTTCTACCCATCGCCATTATACACCCAATCTAGAACAACCTAGTGTAACATATTGACGTGGCTGAGTGTGCTTTTCGCGCAAGCATAAAATACCACCTTTTTGCCTTCATCGAGCTCGTTCATGTTGTACTAGGACATCTGTCCTAGTATACTCATCACATACTTAACTATTTCCGATCACTTTTATCCTAGTGATAAAATTCACAGAACACTCATGTTATAACTATATCATACGCTGACAGAAGTTTACAACTTCGTTTCAAGCTTAGCGCCAATTTATCCTTTCTCCAAAAATGCTTAAAAGATAGACAATGAAATTTCATGAATAGGTCCAGTATTTTATTATCCTAAGCATTGTCCTCAACCAACTAATACACTTGAACTTGGCACGTTTATGCCCCTTACCGTACGGCAGACAGCCAATCACAAAATAGGCTACAGATGACAGCATGTAGAACAGCACCATAGAAGGCTTACGCCCCCAGAAATCAGCCAAGGGCATCGCAACAGCCGTCGCCAAAATATCAACTCCATTCGTTGCTGATGTCATCAAGAAGGGCGAGGGAGTTACCTGAGCTGCATAAAGTTGTCCGGCAGAGTAGACTAGGCATGCATTTACCCTAAATCAGAAATCACAAACATTTATTTCACTCTATACACATACATTGAAAAGCATAGTGTCGAAAGTTTTAGACTCCTAGGTACAGAGTGTCACTCGAACAGACTTAGATTAAAAACCCTGAACTCAACCTTTAAAAAAAAACTTGAACTTTTTTGGGAGTGGCTTGTTAATACTCAGGTTATAAAATGAACTTTGATGATAGTGCCAACGAAGACCCTACTCTACCTGTTGAAATTGAGCATATTGAAAGAGAATTTCAATTTACCAAATAAAGAAGGTGAGAAGAATATTTCTGCGGAGACGTGGGTACTTCCAGATAGCCAGCACGTTCATCTGATTTTTCTTTTCACTAATCGGCAGCTGAAAATACATAACGTCAGTCGTTTTACTATAAATTAGATAAACACATACACGGCCCAAGCTAGCTTTTCAAACCCATCCTAGAATGGGGTTTTCACCGTGCACGCAGCCTCCGCACACTGCTGCAGAGAGCAAATCTTCAGAGATGTCTCTCCTTTTTGCTACACTGAGTTCTTATGACGAATTTTAGCCGAAACCGATCGGTGGGCCCTTCCAGTAACTTTAAAGCTTCGAAAGTTAGAGGCATAGTTGTCTTTAATATTGAATCTGCATATCTTTTACGTTTTTGACTACTCTACAAACTTCCGTCTACGGAGAAACGCTTGCAGTTATCTTACGAAGCACTAAATTAAATCGGATATCTTTATCTGAGTGGCTAATGCGCACCACCTTTAAACGCGTTGCCATGGTGGACCTGAAAAGAGGACCGACATTTTGGGAATAGAAAAAATGAAAGCGGTGTCCTTGCAGACAGCGCTTCCTGATATTATCGTACTATTGTACCCTCACCTATTATTTGTCGAGATAGTTAATTTGAAAGACGACCAATTCGAAGAAAGCATCTATAGAGTAGAAAATGAACCAATAAGGCATCATTTTATTGTTATTTTTAGTATTATTTATCATTATGCTTATTAGGCAAATAACGGAACGCGTATTATGCTCACTTCGAGAGTGTCGAATGCGTTTGGATCTACTCTATTTCCATTCCAGCGAGCGATTTTATGAAGAATTTGTTTGGTCTCTTCTAGTTTTCCTTTGGATAGCAGCCACCGTGAACTTTCAGGTATAAAGTAGGAAAGGGGAGCGGCAATGCAGCATGGCACAACATTGAGCAGTTGGAGCGTACGCCAGTACCCGGATGCGTACGCTATCCAGGGTACGAAAACTCCCACCACAGGGTAAACGAACCGGAAGGCCGAGAGAACCAACATCCGACGTTGCTTCGGAACGTATTCGACAGCTGGAAAGCGAGCGTCGGTCGAACGATAGAAGGATATTAAATGAAACGCCAACATTTCCAATACGCAGGTCTAGTAACGATCGTTCAAGGTACTTTAAGAGTGAAATAAATTATAACAGGCCAATGGGTCTCCTGTACTTCTTGCACTGGTTTTATCTATTTATCTGAATTACATTGGTACGATGTGCATCTTGTGGTTATTGATGTGAATTTACAAAGTGCGTTTGCTCTCGGCTCAGTGTGTGCGAAACTAGATCCATCTAAATAACCGAACCAGTATAAAATGATAACGCACTATGTTGTGCGGGCTGGTTCAAACTCCATTGTTTTTACCGGTACAATAGGATTGCACACCATAGTGAATCGTACTGATGTAAACTTTTGAACATCTAGATACATACCGAGTACAAAAGGTGTGATACTGATCGACAACAGAACAAATCCCATGACGAACCGTGTGATTACAAACAGCTCAAATGAACCTCCGCTGAAGTAGGTGAAAATTCCAGTGAGTCCTGCCAACGCATACGTCACGAACATCACAGGAACCCGGCCCACGCTGTTTAGTGGTGACGTTGAAAATAGAAAAAAAAAAACATTTTTGATTTTGTCACCGTACTATATGTTTAAAGCACATCTTTTGTCAGTATTAGGAGATGGTGTAGTGGTTACGTTGCCACCTATCATGCTGGAGGATCGAGTTCGGATTAATGTACTGCAAACCGACTGGCTCATGGAAGTCTTGAAAGGCGAGTCATCCAGATCTCCGAAGTTAAATTACCTAAAAGTGAGCAAAGTAATAATACCAGAACGATATCCTCTGGTGTGGCTGTCACATAAAAGATAGTATTAGATTCGTATGGAAAAAAGGCCAAGTTAAAGCCTGAACGTACAGGGCATAATGCATCTAATAAAATAGCAAAAAAAGAAAAATAGAGAATTTCTCCAAGGCCCTCAAATGTTTCGTTTCTGTTTAAACCGATCCTGGTTATAAGGGTATGCTGCATTGCATACTCATACGGCTTACATATAATTGAAATCAGTTTGTTTAATACGCGATGTCGCCACTTCATTTCTATTCAGCAACACCCTCGGTTCGCTCGCGCTCGTACAGGGTTGCTATTGCTGAAATCACTATATTTCATTGGAATAAATAGAACGATCACTGCATCTTTTTACCCCTAGTTTGTCTTGTAGAACTTTCTATAGGACTCTCTATGGAATTCGATGATTTAGTCCCCGAAAGATTCATTGGACCCGATTAATGCGAATCGCTTTCAAAGAGACGTGGACCTCTAGTGAAAAAAATCTAGAAAACGAAGAAAAGTCCATTCGGTAATTCATTTTTTTTCTCAGAAATAGATCAGATTAATTTTTTCCTGACACGTTTTTTGGCCTGGTATGCGAATGACGAAGTCGTGTTGTAGAAACGTTGTTTTCATTTTACGAGCCGTTGCAGTGTACGCATTTTTGCTTGCTATATATATATATTATAGCGTATCGAAATAGACGAGTTTATCTATCTAATGCTTTACTTCTAAGGCTACATATATAAACAACACCATATATTTTAACAGAATTATTCGTAAGTGCTAGAAGTGTTTTTCTTGATAGTTATTCTTGTTCAATATAAACGGCAGTCATGCCTTTAATCAAAAGCCCAAACTTGCAGCTGGTAGCTTGCCAAAAAGCCCTAACAGTGCAAGAGCTACAAATGGCCAAAAACCTCAAAAGGAAAAAAAATCTTCTTTTTCTTAAAAAAGCACCTGATTTCTATAGCAAAAGCCTAGCTGTATGAGTTTGATTTCGCTTGAGTGAGAATCGCTTGAATTGATATGTAGTGAGATGATTTTTTGAGCAATTTTTCTCACTATTCATAACGAAAAAATTCAATATTAAAAATCAAAATCGAAATAACTCAATAGCCACTTTGATGACTTTCCAAGCCTCTTAAATCTAAACCCTATTGAGGATCTTGTTAGAAGGTCCTCAATAGGGTCTGTGAAATTTTTCAGCAACCGGTTAACAAGTGGTGATAATATAAACCGTCGATTTTGGGTAAAAAGTGAAACTTTTACCCAAAATCAACGCGATTCGTCCAGCTTTGCCTATATGCCAAAGATTCATTTGCCATGACGGGCCCTAGGAAAACTGGCTTCTGTCTGCTGCTAGGTATAGCAAATAAGCGCAGTCCTGCTGACGGAACGCTCACCCGCCGAAACGTTCCTCAATTCGGCCGCACCCTCGTTTAGGCGCATCGTATACTTAGAGTAGGCAGGTAATGTTCTTTGATTTATTTGTCTACTTGTTGTACTATTTTATCAGCATATTCGTACAGTTTATTATTATTTTTATTAGTGGCTCGCGTTACTATGTCAAAAGTTGTCCACGTCAACCCTTGCCCAGTTGTTTTGCTGTTTACGCGTCGCTACATACATACATATATAACAATAACATTATATATATGTATACTCTATTGTTATTGGTGGTTAAAGCTTTTCAACAAGGGGCGCACGTTCCGTTTTGCGCTCACGGACAAAAGTCATCGATTTTGCAGATGGACAGAGGCCTACTGCTAACTAATGCAAAAACATGTTTCTAATCACTGTGTTGGCCGTGGTCTAATTTTTCGTTTATCTTTTTCATAAGGAGATTGTCATGGACAGAACAGAACATCTCTATTTCAGCCACAAATCTGTTTATTAAAATCTTAAATAGGAATATGCAACCCGCAATGGGTGTTTCGAGGAAAACCCATGAAAGAGCGCAACCAATGAAAGGGTGTTTACATCTCAAAAAACATTGCCAACCGAAGCCGAATGGTCGATCAGAGAAGGGTCTAGGGTCCGCCATGGAGTTGACGGGCACTAAAAGAATGCAGCAGCAGCAGCAGCAGCAGCAGCAGCAGCAACAGCAACAGCAACAGCAGCAGCAGCAGCAGCAGCAGCAGCAGCAGTAGCAGTAGCAGTAGCAGTAGCAGTAGCAGTAGCAGTAGCAGTAGCAGCAGCAACAGCAGCAGCAGCAGCAGCAGTAGCAGTAGCAGTAGCAGTAGCAGTAGCAGTAGCAGTAGCAGTAGCAGTAGCAGCAGCAGCAGCAGCAGCAGCAGCAGCAGCAGCAGCAGCAGCAGCAGCAGCAGCAGCAGCAGGAGGAGTCTTATCTGAACGAAACTATTGCTAGACTTAATAGAAACTAGATAGTCGTGATAACATGCTCATTAATGACCTCCTGCTTCGAATCATAGCTGCAGATTGTTGCTGCAGATTGCATTAGCCCTAGAGCCGCGATTAATTAAAGAATTAATTAATTAATAAGATTAATTAACTAAAGCTGCGATCATACTAGTATGGAAAGGCATGTGGACACGAGGAAATTCGAAACACTGCCCAGCGAGCATGTCTCATTTAATTCTGTACTAGCGCGTCATCATTACAATCAAACCAAAAGTCGTTTTTTTCCGGTTAGACAACGAACGCGCGTACACACACGCTCTACCTCTTAGAGCTAAGATTAAAAGCTAGAGAGCTACCTAAAATCCGATATGTGTGATTATTTACTATTTGATCGATCGATATTTTCCAATTTCAACATCTGTAACAGGACCTTTTATGAAACTCTGATTGTACGTTCCATAAATATACCAGAGACTCAACCCTTGAAGGAAAAGTTTCAATAAATATGAAGAAAAAAAAAATGTATCTCACTACTACTCGAGTAAGTCATGTTTCTGCTTCGATAAATAATTTCTGCCTCGGACGCGTGCGTCTTTGGGCGCTCACTGGTTTTTAGTTTAAACTCTGCGATGCAATGCGGCCGAAACGGGTTGAGAAGGGAGAGGTTGCGATTGTATAAATGTAGATTTTAAAAGAATCGTCAATGCTTATTTAAGACAAAAAAATAAAGTAGTTGCTATTATTGAAATGTGCTTCATACTTGGTTGAAGCAGTGATTCTTATTTTCGAGCGATTATTGAAGCTGCGGGCTGTGAGTCGCTTATGGTCTATCCTGTGGCACTGGAAAATTAATGCATTTGTTGAAAGAAACCTTTCAAAAGACCATCAATTCGAGCTTAGCATTTTTGTGCTAAACTAAATTGAAAGTTAACATTAGTTTAAGGTGACACGATGGCCATGGCTCAATATTTGGCACAGTTACTTGGATGGAAGCATTATGAAGCTCGACTTATGGCATATGGATTTTTTCTCTTGTTAAAAGATGTCCATGATATTGAACGTACTTACATGTCTCCAATATGCCCGATGGCAAGTACTCCTATGGACATTGAAGCAAAGAACAC
This sequence comes from Varroa jacobsoni, assembly GCF_002532875.2. NCBI lineage: Eukaryota > Metazoa > Arthropoda > Arachnida > Mesostigmata > Varroidae > Varroa > Varroa jacobsoni. The sequence goes on along the minus strand of NW_019213231.1, from coordinate 21,519 downwards.
GGAGTTCGCGATGTAGGCTTTATACGTGTCTCCACAGACCCAATCGTTCTGCGAAACAGAAAAGCGTTACTGTCCTAAACGTAAAAAACAATATATATATATATATATATATATATATATAAATGGAGCACACTTAACGTTTAGTCCTAGAGAAACGTCCAAGCATCGCATCAAAAACGTTAATAGCAAGCCGCAAACAAATCTGTTCATAACATTTTCGAAGTACTTCTCAGTCGTTAGACACAATATACGGAATTTCATTGGTTCAACTCTCTTTAAATCGAAAAAGTTTTGTACTTTTTTATATGTCTAGAAAATGTGTATGGCCTGTATTGTTCAGCCTTCAACTTGGTTCAACAGATTTCTGCTTTAAGTTAATAACTAATTGAAGCTGTTTGTATCTTTACGGTTTTGCAGTTCAATGCATACATCTAGTTCGCTGCGCGCCAACCAAAGAAATTTGATGTGTTATGTGTGTGTATATACTCTTGATTACCTCACTAATGATAGTTGGGTAGACGTTTGAGTAGTCGTATACGTAACCATATTTGCATGGCATCACTTTTGAGCTGTCATTAAACTCCGGCCATCGAGACCTGTAGAAATATTAGTGCTAGAAATACTCATAGGCCTACGGAAATGATCAGTACCACACAAATTGTCATGTTTATTTACATTAATTCATAGTGATTTGAATATCTTCGGCCAACATGGCCGACACGCCTGACGAATTAGCGCTCAACCGCTAGAAATCTGAAGCTTTAAGGCTACCGTTGACACATGGTTCGCTATTATCATCGCGATCATGACGGGCGACATATTTTGAAAACGTAGATAGCAAACAGCGAACTGTTTATAATTCATTCTTATAGGTTTGCTAGCTCAGTTCTATGATGGAGCACGGTGGATAGGGCACGTGAGGAAGTGAGGAAATAAGCTATGAATGGTATTCGTTTTGACGAATCCAATGATCGTAGTTCCTGAACTTGTTTCAGACAAAGGGGAGCGTGAGCGAATATATCAGAGACAAAAACCATGGAGGTTTACTAAGTCAAAGAGAACTGAATCAGTGCTAGCCATAGATGACAACTGAGTTCAAACTTAAGTCAATGTTTGCTAGCGTTGTATGCCTTACATTCGGAACAATACGATCACAACGACTATCCTTACCTTTACATTACTTTGATATAACACATTTGTTTAGTCTCATAAAATACTACCTGGTAGCTGACTCCAGAGTGTTGTCATAACTAGTCTGTGAAAACACTTGCCGTTTTCGGACTTTTCGTATAATTTTATAGGAAGGGAAAACTTACGCATCCCATGATTCCCAGTTGTAATCATACATTTTGCATTTTGAATAATGATAGTGATCGGAGTGCTTCAGAGGTATTGAATAGTTTTTAATTTGTTCTTGAGTGTAGCCACGTATCTCAAGGTACGGATTCTTACACCTGTAATTTATTAAAAAAAAAGAAAAAAATTATTGCTAAATTAAGTTGTACTGATATTGTTTAGTATAGAGGTTTCTGTCACCTGCCATTTTGTACAAATGTAATTGCGGGGACCAATATATACTCCGAACAACCTAACGCAGCTTCCCCTCGACTAATCTGCTTCGATATAAATTTGCGCAGAACCGAAACAATTATTTTACAGCTTGTTTTGAAGATCCTTTGGAATATTACCCATATGATGACTCCAGCTAGAATTACTTTATGGATTCTAAAGAATCTTTTGTATACACGTATGGGCAAAAGCAAAATCGGTCGGCAGTCGTAGCCGAGGTGAGGCAGCACTAATGGGTAAAGGAAAATGAACAAGAAACAGACCTAAAGCTACTCATGTGCAAAAAAATCTAGGTACATGACATTAATCCAAAATCTAGCCATCTATGAAAAAAACAAGGTATCGTTTAATCCTTTGTAAACATTCTACAGTTTTAGATTACCACGGCTGCTTTTAGTTCATACTTCATACATAGGTTCTTATTATTTAACAAAAAATCTCTAAAAAAAAAGAGTGTATTTGTTCGAGATTACGATCTAGGCACTTCTTTCTGGTAATAGAACTTCATTTTTTTTCGGTGCATAAAGTATTATCTTACAGTCTTGAAGACGCGTCGCATCTATGGGGAATCAATCAAACGACAGGATGACTCCCAATGTATGTTTACTGTCGAGCGACAGAGAACACGTCATTAGGCCGTACTATTACATCTGAAACACGTATCTGATTTATGGAAGCTACTGTTTATAAGATTCATGACATTCATTCCTTCATTATTATTATTACGTAGTTAATAAGTTTTTATTAGCTATTATATGTCTGCTGGGACAATATTTAGGTAAAAGGATGTACCATATACTGCAATGTGGCGAACTAAACGCGCACAACTTGAAGCTCTTCCTGTTTGCCCCTAGATAAAAATCCATTTTTCATTGATCAGAATCGCACTAGACCTTCGCTTGTATTAAGCTGCCTTGGCTTAGAGTGAATCTTCCAATACGGTATATGAAACGAATCGTCTATATTATTCATTATTATCAAGACAGTGTAATAGGCAGCTTGATAATTGGACCTATACATATTTACGGGCGGAAAAATTATATGTTCCCAAATTAGGACAATTTTACATTTTGGATTTATGAGCCTAAGTTTGAAGGGTACATCCATTTTCAAACCCTAAGAGTAGCGCCTGAAAGATATGGCCGTGGTCAGATAGATGGCTGTTCCGTGCATTAATGTTACTTCATGAAGCCAACTGTGACCAAAATTCGACAAACTAAGGATCTGAATTTGCACTAAAGAGCGTAGTAAGTAATTTCAGATCAAACTTATTTCAACTATTTGGTATTACACATATGTTCATATTTATCGTGATTGATAGCGATTGGCCGTTCGATCTGTGGAAGTCTAACGATGAAGGCTATTTACAAAACTGGCGGGTCTGGAGTCTTATATTTATACGTTTGTACGAGTAAAAGCTTTGGTCGCTGATAGTCCACATTTTTCCACTTCCCCCATCACGGCACCCTTCGCAATCAGATCGATTCAACAACAGCTTTAAGAAAAAGTTAACGAACAGAGCAGAAAAAATACAAATAACGACCTTTATTTGTATACACAGAGTGAACCAAAGGCCATTAAAGAATCACTTAACTCCTGGCTCACCTGGTAGCATATACTACGAGCTATTGCTCGTATTGGATATTTTATTATAATTAATTGTATGCTCATATTTTAATTGTGAAGCTCAATTAGACGAGGGTGCTCTGCCCTTAATCAATGTCACCATGTTATCCTCATCGTCAAAGCTCAAAAAGGAAACACGTTTTAATCGGTAGGCCAGATCTTCTCATAGAAGAGAAGTTATATCAGTGTTGTTACCTCGAGAAGACACATACACTAGTAGTTCCTGAATAGAAAAAACAACGGAAATCGCTGTCTGGACATTTGAACGAAACGAATTGCTAGCAATTGTTTCCGAGTATTGTTGTTCCTTTTCTGCATTTTAAAGTTGATTCTGTTACAAGGTCCTCCTCATGTGCGGTGCTTTGAAATTCGCTACCGCTCTCAAAATCTGAGTGATACAGGCACTCTAACACTCTGCGTATTGTTATTTGTGTATAGAAATCAATTTTAGATGGTCAGTTACCAGCGCTATAGGTAGCCTTTGAAGGGTAGTTAGAAGTTTGCCTTAGCATATGGCTTACTCAGCGAAGAGCTTGGTTTGCATAGGGTGAGCTGACCGTATTCCTATTTGTATGTTTATGATCTGGACAATGATGTACCCGCTTAAATGGATCTTCGCATAATAAAATAGTTTGGCAAAGGTTAAATTGTTTCAGTAAGATAATTAGTCCTCGTAGAAACGAACGATCCTGTGTCGTACAGGATGTATAGGTTCTCCGATATATTCTCCGATATCTAAATAGATACGTTAGATAAAACTCTATTTTTTTGTTCATTGAAAACAAAATCGGATCGTATACTCACCAGTGCGGAGGCTCGAGGAGCGTAAAAATGTGTACTGAAAGAGGTATAACACGCAGTGGCACTACAAGCAAACACAGATAGAAGATGAGAAAGTACTGGAAACGTCCGAAGCTGCCCACCTGGTCCAGAGCTTGCTCGAAAGTCATGGACATGTTTGGGCCTCTGTGATCGCCCTTTCGTACACCAAATTAAATTAGCCGACAATAGATTTACACATGGGCGTTTGCTTACTTACATCGAGGATCTGCTAGGATTATCTTTTATGATTCGTATGGTTATTTCCTTCGTCCGCTGTAAACAGTTTTTGGTAGAAGGAATTATTCGGTAGCAGTAAATATTGTATTAAGTCCCTGTTCATATATCATAGGGTACGCCTTTTCAAAATTCAACTAGTTGCAAATCCGGTAGAGTGTTTCGCTAGCGTCCATAAGGGCTTAATTTAAGTTACTTCGATTGACTAGCTTCTAGGCTTCAGGCCATATATACCGTCGAAAACTTAACGGGCTTCACAAAAGCTGCGTGCGTCGTTCTCGATATAATTCGTTCGCCAATTATAGCTATTTCAGTAAACGTTTTGCTCCAGTCATATATGTTGTCACCTCCAGAAGTGTTCCGCTGTCATAATGGAACTGTACCGTTGATCAGTCGGGGGTCAAAACGTGCGACAAGAAAGGTGTGCCGATACCCCAGCGATTGCCGAGCGACTAACCCTAGGCTTTTGGTCCAGGCAACTAACGGGACACCGGAGTTTATAGACGGGCACGCAGTTGATGCTGGAACGAACGATGCTATTGCTACCACTATCACTATCATCGTCATCGTCGTCGTCGTCGCCTCTATTAAGCCGCTGTAAAATGCGCTAATGGACGGGCGCACTGTCCTAAACAAGTCCGGTTTGTCCGGCGGTTCCGCAAGGACATTTACCCTGCTGATCGTAAATCTTCGCTGAGCAGATTTCGCGGCCTAGCAGTTCAGTGAAGTATCGGGGCATCAATAGTGAGAGATTATCATTTATTACATGTCTATGATTCTTCCTTAATCGAAACTGGACACAACCTTGAATAATTATTCGTCAACCAATTGTGGACTCTTGGTTTTTAAAAGTTAGTTTTTACATAAAATAAATCTAAGAGATTTTCTCTAAAAATGTATATATATAAAAAAAGGGTTCCCCTAATTAGACTATAGTACCTGTTAGACGGATCGTAAGGAGAAGAAAGACTGCACGCACACATATACGTATAAATAAAGTACTTTTTATATACTTATGTGAAATTTACCTGATAGAAGTGCTTAAAACACAATGTAGAGACGTCGAAATGCAATCGGAATGTGTCGATTATATGTCCGAGGTGATGCCCATGGGCTTTTTTTTCTCTCGACTAATGCGATCGGAACCTGCCCAAGCCTCGATATGACGGAACCGATTCAACACACACCTAACTATACCTGGGCGATACTAAATATTATTATTATTATTATTTTTTTTGCTATCTATTGTAATTGTGTTGAAAGGAAAGCAGCCCAGCGAACGTACTTTGTCGGAAATCGAAATGCCACTTTAAATTTCTTTTATAATTGGTTAATTATTGGTTGACTAATTCACTGCACTGGTGACGGTTTGACAATTAAACGTTTTGCACCCAGTAGCAAACTTTGTCTCAGTATAATTGTTTAAAGTCCACTTTGTGGGCGGGCATAGCCTAAGAAATTTTTCCAAACTGAAACTGGAGCGCACTTCTAGCTCTTCTCCGCACGCTCGTGCTGAGCCAAAACGTGCATAAATGAAGTTAAGGAAGTTCATAAAGGACAATCTGATACGGCTGGCCCCAGGAAAGGCCGTTTGTTGTCACGCTCTCGGATTGAAATGGTGCCGCAGATGTTGTATGTGTAATAACGCTAATTTCAACTCGCAGTTATATTCACAGTGAGATTAAGAACGAGTGTACACTAGGACCTGAAAGAACTTGCCGAATCACTTATCTGAACGAAAGGCCTACACTTAACTTATTAACTTAGGGCGATCCGAAAAAGATGCTCTTTTTATAGTGTCAGATTCATGAACGATTTATATAAAAAACATAACACAGACAAACACACATACACACGATATATCTTTGGGAGGGCCACAGGAAAGAAAAGGAAACGGTTTTCTTTTCAATGAATTAATTCGCCGTTTTACTGTAGTTTTTTTTTTTTTTTTTTTTTTTTTTTTAATATATATTAGTACGCGCACACTCAAAAAACATGTTCGTTTAACTTTAGGACTATCAAACATTTTATCGTTTTATGACAAATTCGTTGCAGCACATTCACACCAATATATACGTACGCTGGTTACAGCTTTGGCTGATGAGTTCCTGTAAAGCAGTCAAGTAACTTTGAAAAAATGATCCAGTACCGATTATCCCCTATGAATCATTATGAATCTAACCTGCGTATAGAATACATTAAAACATCGCAATTCAGCGAGATACTAGTCAAACTTAAGCTAATTATATTGTAACTAAACTCTGACGCCTCATGGCATCGATATTCCTTTAGTACATATTTAACTACTAGTCTACATTTAAAGACAACAGGGGCAAAAAGATTCTGAAGTTGGATGTTTTGAAAACTTTAAGCTTAACTTATTTCCCATCTCGTTTTTTCCCCACTCACTGTTGGGTTCGCACTCTCTACTGTTCTCGTCTTCTCTACCATGGATCATAAGCAAGAGTTAGATAATATGATCTCTATCATCGGTAACTTATCCGAAACAACCGCTAACCTGAACCATTTCAGAAAATTCAAATAAGGAGGAATCATTGAAGTGGTCTTGTTTCAAAGGGCAGCCAAACTACTGCTTGAACAATGAGAGATAGCAACTATATGAGATTCAATAGATACTGTCAGACCTCCACTATAGACAAAACTATAGATATAGTTCGCAGAGGCAGATAAAAAAAATTTTAATCCCCGGAAATAAAAAGGTGGCCAACTGTCCAACGTCATTCCATTGTTACATAATGCCTATAAAGCAAAGACTACGTTAACCATAAACCATCACTCTTAGAATAGAACGAAACGAGGATTTATTTTCACATCTATTGTGTGTAACTTAGATTGCCGATACTCGGTATAACTCTTAGAATAAAATCGTCAATGAAGTAATCTGTGTACTAGAGCTTAAGTCTTGTCTAGAGTGATTCACTTACTTATTCCACTAAAAAAGTTAGTTTTGCAGCTTCAGATCTGGCAATAGATTCTGTGCTATAGATTCAGTGCTTGGATTCGACCTTCTTTTGAATTGAACCCACGACGATCTAAATTTTGAATATCATTTTGCATTGGTCCTCACGTCAGCAACAATTGTACCTTACAGAAGCATTAGAAGTCCTATAGTGACATTGCTCCTGTTCATATTGTGTCCGCTCATAACCCCTTGTGGCCTTTACTATATATTTATCGTTTACGTGTACATTAAATGAACGATTTTTGTTTGTTCTATTCACTCTGATAACTTGGTCATTAGGACGGTTCGTGTCTGTTTGCTATTGACCAAAGCGGATATCGAGAGAAATACACCTGTTAGGTGGAGGAGAGGACAGGTACGTTTCGTCTAAAGCTGGCGTCCTCGAGACGTTCTATTTAGGTTATCAGGGCTATTGAGACAATCGCGAAGATAGCTGTGGCTTTTACGACTTTCGTGCTATCTTGTTGATACACGCCGATGCCATGAAATGAATTGGAAGCCGGCAAACTGTTCACGTTTGCCGAAGGCGTACCTAGCTCATCTGATCGAGGTAGTCAAACAAACGCTTTTATAGAATTGACACTAATTCGAGCCTCTGGAGCAGCTTAGAACTAACCGAGGTAACTGGCTTAAGGGATCGTTTTTGAAGCCCTCGAGGGAAAATCTCATAAGATTCGTCCATAGCGCTAAGGTAATGTTGTTCAAAAATCGGAAACGTAAAGTTGGTGAAACATCAGCTGTTTTTGCTTCCGTTCGCCTACTATATAAGCACTGATGGCTAATATACTTCGACAAAACGATGCTAACTCATAAAACATAAAGATAATCGTGTTTGTTGTGCAAGGATGTAAATATAGCAACAATATTATCATTGTTACAGAAAAAAAATGGTGTGTTACAATGATGAACAAGTTGGGGGTCAATTGCGCGTCGTCCTACTACTACTACTACAACGGAAGACTCACAGTACTCTGAAGTTGCTTAGGTATTTACGTAACTTCTGCAAGTTTCCTATGCTGGACACTCGATCCGCTGTAAGGAAAAAAAAACTGAAAAAAAGACTATTTCTTTCCATGCGAGTGGTTATCGGATAGGAATTCCTCTTTTAAGGTCTGCTCGCAATTATCCGTAGCCTGTTTTCTACACTTACGCGTTATTTTTCGTGTTCAAATGACACGTTTTTACGTAGAACCATACAGCTGGAAATCGGCTGAGAGTACCCAAAAGTATTTTGACAAACGATATGCCTCTGTTAATTGAATGTTAGATCAGTACTTGTTTTGCTACACAGCGGACATAAACGTACGCAAATCCCACGCTTGCTACAACTCTCGCAGTGATACGGTTCTCCATAGCTGATTCGTAACGCTGGCTGGCTGGCTGGCTGGCTGACTGACTAACAATTGATACGTACTATATTTTTAATCTTTTACGTTGAACTTCCCTGTACTTATAGCGCTCGTAACAGAGCTATGCAGGCTCGTGATCGTACCTGTAACTCAGCTCGTCGGAAACAGCTTGATCGTGTTGTGTTTAAAAGTTATATGATTGCTTTTATGTAATCGTTCGTGGACCAATGTGCAAGTGTGTCATAAACAATTATTTTTATGGTAATAACAGTCACATCAATATATGTTTGTATATATGCGCTACGGAAACGTCATGTTACCTATGACCGGAGTCATCATGGAATATTACTGTTTCTATATATGTAGACTCTTTGGACTTAATAACATATTGAGATAACATTGTCGCCACTGTCTTTTATGGTATTCGGTTAGTGTAGAATACTAAATGAGTGACGTTCACAATCATTACTACTATTATGTTTCTTTATACCTCTATAATTTGGAATTAGGATGATGTCGTTCGATAATACCTTTCGGTTGCTCTATATTACTGTATAATAGTTTGTTGTTTTTGTTATAGAATACTAGTAAGTAAATTTTATTGTTTTTATTCCTTTAGTGTCGTATCCTGCTCCAGTATCCTTAGACCGGCTGACGTTGTGTTGATGTTCGAGTCGTTAACAAACAGTTTTTACAGTTTTTACGGCTACATTTCTCGTTTGACTCTTTTTTTTTTTTTTTTCTAGGCCCTTCAGTGTCGATCTGAGCGAATATCGAGGCGATAATGTATCGGCGGATTGTCCGTACGTAAGTCGGTTTATACGTATTCGAAGTTACAGTACGGATATCACCGTTAACGGATTCACAGCACATCATACAAGTTCACGCTTAATGTTCAGATTAAGTTTGCGTTCTTTCTGTGTCCATGTCTAGTGACGATTTGATATACTTTATATTCTATAAAGGATTTATTTTGGCATTGCGAAATGGTGACGAGTCCGCTGCTAGTAGAACTTGGTGCATGCATTAAAGCAATTGTTCGCTTTCGACCCCCTGCTTTTGGCTTGATCCCAGCTCTAAGGATAGATGATATTACGGTGCCTATATAAAACACACATAGTAATTATCGGTTATTTTTACCTTTTTAGCGTGCACTGTTTTTCTCCCGCACGTTGCCAACGGTACATTTCTCCGATAATGGGTAATGTCTAGTTCTTAACCCAGCGGAAGAATGGGCTTCGATACTCTTTTCCGAGTACCTCCTTTAGCTTGGCAAGCTAGTTTAATAATTAGCAGCGTAGCAGAGCATTTCTGGCAACGATAAGTAACAGGCGGGCTATTTCATCAATCTTTTAAACCAATAGGTGCCGCTAGCACAGCGCTAAATCTTCTTGTAACAACAATATAGTCAACAACAACAACAACAACATAGTATTTGGATCAAAATCGCGTGTGTACCTTCGTTATGGGTTGAAGTGTTGAAATCTCCTTCAGTCCTTCAAGAAAGGATCAATGTATTTACCAGTCATAGGTACGAAACAGGGATACATGTACTGAGTTTCTTCCAAACAACCAACTGAAGCTTATAGTTCACTCGGCGAAGCGTCTTCTCTTTGTTACGAATCGATCGCCTTTGTCTGCAACGCCCCGTTATAAACAACGCTCCCAATTGGACTAACTTTTGCTCTATGGGTTCCATGATTACCGCTGGTTATTACTACCAGAACCTTTTGTCTTTCAGCAGACTCGTGATCGATGTTGTTTACGTTGTTTCCCGGCCTAACTTCTGTTTGTGAACAGTATTTAGCTATGAAGATTAACAGCGGTTAACATTACTTCCATTGTCTGCGGCCATCGACAGAAAATAATGCGATTTGTGATTTTCTAGCTGATAAGAGCGGTAGCTTTTTCTGATTAACATTATTTTTTATGTATCGCTACCGCTGCTCTTGTCAGTGTCTTATGGTAGTACCCGCTGTAGTGCAATCGCACATGTAGCAATACTGGTAGAAACTGTAACTAAGGTTTGGGTTGCTGCTAATGTCAGGTCATTGGCTTGCTGCTGCTGTTGCCGTTGTGTCTGTAGTCGAGAGCTGTACTCTTTACTTATTGCCATTTTGCGTTATCGGTGATTCTTTTATAGTGTTGAGTAAAATAGCTGACCTCTCGGTGGTAAAGAGGGGCGGCATTTGTGTATCGTAAATATAAGGATGCTTGCTCCGAACGACGCGTGGCTTTCTAACGGTCTTCGACATCTAGAGAGAAATGGAAAGAACCCAAGCCGAGCCTGAAGCAGGGAAACTGGGAAGAAAAAGGGATGTTCCTACTAAGGGCTGGGTGTGTATTTGGCATGTTCGCTTTTGTGCGGCTCAAGCTTAGAGCTTCCGCTTGTGTTTTTCAACAGATCGCTATTCAAATAGAGTTTGAATTGGTTGCTCTGAACGTGAATGCCACTATCCGAAGGCCAATGATGACGATGATCATGTTTGTAATATTATTCGTTATCAATATAATCAGTATATTGTTTAGTTTTCTATAGAAGCGCAACGACAGCTTTCTTTCTGTTAGCGCGTATAGTCGTTATTCCTGCGACTGTCATTGAGTAGCGTTAAAGCTTTTTGCTAAAAGTTCGGCTTGTAGCTTCCGGAATCGTCGTAAATTACCATTGAGCATTACCTTCGATACCTAAACCCCTCGGGTCTGATGGTTAGCTGTTTGTTATTACTGCTAAGCTGAGACTTTAACTATAAATAGAAATAACGATCCATGCAGACGGATGATTTCAATTGTCGTAGATGACAGTGCCTATTCCGTTTGGCCCGTCACGTTTACAGATAACGATATTCGTAACGATATCAATATAGCACGAAATAAAAAGCCGCTCTGGAAAAAGGCGGTCTGGTGACTTCGTCATTGGAGAGGTTCGTTCGCATTTTAAGCTGCTGTTCTGTTCTGTCATCGATGTCGTAATCAGTGTTACAACTGTGCCAGATGTGGTAAAGCTTCACTTGACTCATTTTATCCCTTTTCATCTACAGGTTTCATTTGAAGGTTCATATTAAGCTTCAGCTTCACTAGTACTGTTAATCGATCCTAGCAGCATCGAAAATTTGTAGAGTATGTCTATGTGAGCGAGTGAAAAATGAATTAAATCCAACGGCAAGACGAAAAACGCGCAGTAAGTTAGTGTAAGAGGAAACAAGAAAGTTTCAACGAAAAGGCGGGACCGTAGTAATCTCGTCGGGGGTATGCTTACATAAAATCATAGTTTGACCGACGTAGTGGCCTCTGGTTGACTTTAGACAACGTAAGTTATTCGGAAACTGCTCTAGTTGCACGTTGCTTTGCAAACAGAGCGTCCCCCACTCTAACTGTGCGAAAGATCAGATTTAGCTGTCTAAATCTGACATACGCAGTACCGTCGCTTGCCACCGGAAGTGTTTCGAAGTAACTAAATTCCTTCACCCTTCATATCATTCCTGTACTCGTTACTTTATCTACTAACATTCAATATGTCTTAGGAAAGACATATTCTTAGGAAAGCTTGCCGCTTAGCTCCTTCGTCTTCTCGTTAACTTAATTGTCGTAAAACTGTACGTAAGTTTCTCTAACGCAGCTCACAAGTTGAGAAACAGCAAAATTATCCAAGCAGAATCACTGTAAATTCACTCGTCTACTTAGAGATTTGAACGCGAAGTGCGTGCGTCAAAAAGGTTGGCTGATTCAATCGGTAGGTAGATTTTGCCAAGGTGTTTAACAATCCAATTGTACTAAATAGTGTCCTTGTAGTGCTATGGTCCAGGGGTCAGATAATGGTTTAGGGCTCATGAAGCGTTTTAGCCCATGTGGAAGATCCTAGCCCAAGATACGTTTTGCATCTTGTCGTTCCCATTAATGCTACAGGGAGCGAAACGACATTTAATGTCTCTCAAATGTTCTATCTGTGCTGCGTTGCAATAAGTAGACATATATTCTGCCTACTCGATGAGCTGGTCAAGCGACACGCAGTACCGTAATGCTAGATATCCCCTAAACAATTTTGGGGGATCGCCTGAGAAACCGTGGCGATGTTATTCAGATGGGCATGTTTCCTCAAGGAAATTCTTGACGGCTGGGATTGAGTACATATTCAAGTAATGATCTCCTAAAGAGGGATGTCTATCAAGGGCACCAGCTGATCGCGCCTGGATCTGATGACAGGAAAATGCTACGGCTAAATCAGCCCACGTAATCTGGAAATATGATTTTGCATAGTTACACTAACTTGATTAAAACTTATTTTAAGAATAACTTTCCAACATGTACCTATACCTATGTTAGGGACAGGTTGTTGTTGTTGGTCATAACACCACACAGTATGAGCTTCTCTCACTGCATCGCAGTTCGAAACGCTGGGTAAACTCTGGTTTGTATAACCATTCCGCTATAGTATCACTAAAGGTATATAGATAACCGAAGTCGAGTGAAGCTTTTTTCAGTATTTGAAGACTCACTTAAAATAGGGCATCAGTACACTTCAGCATGTCCATTGCTCGTACACCATTAATTTTCACGTTTACATATCATATGTTGAAGGAACTTACCTGCTCTCCGACGAAATACCCAGTATTGACTTGACGCAAAAGTTTGTCAAAGCTACGAAGGTATTTAGGCAGCTTATCTCGAATGTCTTTGCCAGTTAACAGTTTCTGGAAAAGGCCAAGAAGACGTCGCATAGTTTTCGAAGTAGCTTGCAAATTGAGAGACAAGCATTTTTTCTGTTCTTTGAACACTATTTAAATTAATTTCGATAAATGCTGAGTTTCAAATTGGTGCAAAATGTACAGTCATATTCCCACCCATACAAACTGAAGTAGGAGACGCCTTTATGTAAATACAACGAGAAGTATAGGGCTTTTTGGGGTACTCTTTTCGACAATTCTATATATATATATATAAGCTAATTACGTTAAGCACAAAAGTAGGGCTGGGGCACTAACGTGTTTGACTCGTGGTTATGAGCGTCCGTGCAGGACCATCCTGCTGTGTTTCGATGTTGTCTCGTCAACCAAAATTTGTATCTCTGCCATTTAACATTAAACGTCGTTCTGAGATATCGCTGATGTCCGATATTTATTCAGATGGAATGACAATTATTTTTCGGATATACTATCATCAGGAGGCCGTCTCCTTCGTAGCGCAAAAATGGAACTAGAACGTTGCCCTCTTCTAGAATCCGTAACTCACTATAGTAACTTGTACTCACCGTGGAAAAGAGTGCCGCGATTCCGGTCACGATAGTGGCGCAACGAGCAGCGTCGTTTGCATCGGCACCTTCCAAACCTACATCGTTCCTCAGTCAACAATAAAGACGAATCAGATTTACTAAATTATTTGTCAGTACTGCAAAAACGATACTATACCTATTTTATATATTATCAATTTAAGATCACTGCTGAGTATTACATAGTGCTTAAATATGTACACGTATATAATTCCCGGTTCAAACCCTCGAGAGATATAGGTGAGCCTAGCTCATCTGCGTTAGGGTCAATTAGGAGTGCCTGTCGCTGAATACCGCAGGCTTGATTATTATTATTACTCATTAATTATGGCCTAGTAATTATATCGCTTGCGGTAATCGTGGCGTGTGAGCACAGATCAGTTGTTCTCAAATAAGTCATGTCGTATAGTGATGTAAAATACCAACTAGTTGATGCTGCTCAATAGGTGATGAACTTCTATTGTAGATGAAAAATGGTATAAGTATACATTTATAGACAGATAAACATTTTAGTATGTCCACCTACCGTGCACTCGGGCGATGTACATGCATATTGCGTAGTCCGTAGCGAGTATTTCGTCGTTAACGTACAAAACTGGCAGAGTGCCAAATGGAGACGCTGTGCAAATTCAAACATCGACAAAAAAGACGCAGGCCTCATGAAAATAGCCACATCTAGGAATTGTGTCACTAACGGTAACTAACATGGAGTACATCAAAATCTACCGAAGTATTTTAATCGCAAAAAAGCGCAACGCTGTGGAAGAAGTGTCGAATTCGGGCCTGTCTCTGGACTGCTTCGCGCTGAAAGCGATGTGTCCCTTTTTCAGTAGGGCAGACAAATAGTCAGCTTTTAGTGACCTGCCATTATATGTAAGCCAAGATGATTCGATCTGGCACGCACTGTATTATGCATCATTGTAAATCATGGAGTTGGTTGGAGCCTGCTGAAGCTTACGCAGCTGAATCAAACACCCTTTTGAAGTATCTCTCTGTTACAATCTTTAACTGCTCATATTTTTCCTGTTAGTTGCCAGTTATTGTTTAACTGAAATGTTCCCAGCATTTTGGCAAAGCTACAAAACGTTACAGAACTCGTCTAAGGATCTTACTGATATAGCCACTTTAGTGTTTTTAATGCGTGAAAACAGCCAGTTGGGCGTATATGGGTAAACTTACCAGTTTCGTGTTCGTGAGCTTTCATCTTATCTACCTGGATGTACTCAAAGGCTATGCCCTTATAGGTAAAGAGTAAAGCCGCAAGTCGGCCTGCCGTCGGAACGTTATAGTCGACGAGCTTGTACTTGGCCGTAACGGTGTCACACTCCGACATCCTGACTAAGGATCGTTTGCGATATTTTTGCGTCGTTTGCTATATCAGCGGTGTTTGATTTCCTCGGCTAAATCGTCTTCCTGCATTGCCATGTTAGTGAAGTAGAACCAGATAAGAACTTTAGCAAAATCATGCCGTAACATTCTATACGGTGCTACAAATTTCTTTACTGATAATTTATTTGTGTTTAGAAAAATAAGATTGTACTGTATAAACGTATAAACTAAAAAAATAAACATTTCAAGAACGGTGTTCCGGATCAAAAAAACTGCCCAAGAATAGCACTGCAGTGGCTGTTCTAAGAAAAGATTACCCCCAGATTCTTAAAACTATCGGAATACTCCAAGACTATTCTGTCTATGTGAAGTGTGTCGGAGGCAGCGCGGCAGTCTCTACGGTCTCTCTATAGCCTTTACATTGTCCATGTTTATTAACAGTATAGCCTCATTGGTATAACGCGAAAGTTTGGCAAGAACTTGATTGACATGAAACTGAGTCCTTCGAACGATTGTCGACGATGTCAGCAACGATTTTGCCTGTCCTGTCATATTTTCAACATGGAATGGCCGGTTATTCAGCAGCAGAAAGAATAGCAGTATGCCGAAGCGGCCGAATGTCCTGTGCAAAATCCATGCTGTTCGTCCAAAAAAGCTTCCAGATATTCGTCAGCGGATGTGTGATGAACTGAGCTTGCGGCAGAAACTTTTGTCGGCGATTGCCGAACGTAATCTTCAGGTTACGTTCATAAAGGGCAATCCTGAAGGGCATACCTGAAGGTGCCACTCCAGCTTGTGGTTAGGCGTCCATGTTACAAGCAAGCACTGAATAGACTTGTGCTGCAGGAAAATACGTCAAATACGCTGCTTAGAACTTCAACTAATATCTATTCATTTGTTAATTTCGTCACATTGTTATTACTATTATCGCAAGCAGATGTGTGTCTCCTTTATTTATTACATCGCCTATGCCCTAATAAAGTTCTGGCAGATTTATAAGACCCGTTGAATATTTTGAGCTCTCGTCCACAACCGTTATTACTACCATATTATTATTATTAGATTATTGCCATATTAAGGTCAATGGCATGTATTAGGAGCTACATTAATAAGTCTGCAGACTCAATCCAGGTTGATACATAGGTGTTTTGAGGGACCTGAACCACGATATTCATAATTCGAAATATTCGGTGTTCTTCTAAGACGACCCTTACTATTCTCTCGTGTACCATGGCATTTCTACTTGTTCATAATTGTTTAAATAACCTTGAAAACACAGTTAACATATATGGTCTTGTTAAACATGGAATACTATAAGCATAGGCTAGCAGTCGAACGCTCCACGTCAGACGCCAACTAAATACGGTTACGTTCAATCGTGTGCAATGATACCCGCCACAGGAAAGTAGCTACGTACAATTTTCTTTAATTATTTTATAGTGGGAATAATAATGAATTGTGATGTCCATGTTCGTAGTGATGTCCGTGTTCTTAACGCCTCAGACGATTCCAATTTTTATCAGCAAAACCTCGAAATCGCTTCATTAGTATAGCATCAGAAATTTACTTCTAATAGAAGGTCCACCTGGGGTGGGCTGGGTTCTTTTCGACGGAGACGTGAGACGTCATGGCAACTATGTTTCGGTAAACATTTGCCAACGCTGAAATTTATATCATCAATGACTACATGTTCGTAATTGTGACGACTACGTATATAGAGATGAGCAGTAGCCACCTGGGCTACATCATACATGTTACGAAGCGTAAAAGTTTCGCCCTGCCGATATTTATTATTATACAATATTTCAATTTGGATTCAATTCAGTGAGCGCAACGAACGTTTAGTCTTAGTTCCATAAGAGAAAAAGCTACATGATCCTGATCATTCAAATAAAATTCGGAGATAATTTAAGATAGTCGCCCATGCATGGCGTACACCTTTGTGGCGTGATGCATTACATGAACACGTAGACCGTTCCGCATAATGAATCGTAAACTCTGCTTGTTGTTCAGTCACCTAAATCCTGTTGGGTACTACCAAGTACATTATTCGTAATGACCACGCTAGAGCGTCGGTGACACTTGAAGGGCTTTTGGAAAGCAACTTTTACTACGTACATTGGATACCTCACGGAACAGCAACCAAACCTGTCCATCGTATTGTTATACTGAATTTTCTGTTAAAAATTACAATGATATGTTAGTTCCCGTCCGACAGGCAAAAAATACAGTTAACCCATTAGACTAAATAGCTTCGAGAATTAAAAATTACTATGCACTTTAGCGAACTACTTTATTTTGGCAGCTTCAACATATGCTCTTGTAACTATTGAAATAGATCTACCATAAATCTGGAAGCATCGTCCAATACCCAAATCGTCATTATGGGTCCTATAATACGTCCGTACAATCTGTCCGGTAAATAATATTTCAGGTGCAAATCAGAACCTGGCACCACATCAAGGATCGTTCCGGGTTGAATGAGTTGCATTATTTATGGCTCGTGTTTATCGGATCTCCCATTCTACCAACTCTTCATACAGTATGCACTACATATATTTAAGGAAATTTTTTTTAAATTTTAGTTTGTGTCTGAAAAATGGAAGAACACCTTTCTCACTCACTTCACTGCGAATAAAAGATCCTCCTAAGTTACCTGTTTAATGTTCTTCGTTCACCGATGAGCATATTTACGCATTAGACGCTAGGCTTGAAAATAGACTGACAGGTAATCGCCTGAGGTTTATATACAGCTGATATACATAACTATATTTTAACTAAATACGTCTTGCAAGCGCTACTCCATAAAAAGTACCTGCCGAATTGGTGCACAGTGGAGATAATCCTCGATCACTTATACAGACACACTCTTCTCGTGTCCTGTTTGTTCATTGACCGTCCTGAAATTGATGTTTTGATGTCAACCAATAGAACGAGCTAAGTGAAGAGAAGCGTGCCCTAAGTAGTAGTCGACTTTACGTTTTTCTTCTTATTGCAGCCCCTGGTCAACAAGTGTATAGCAACGCTTGTTAGATTGCGGCTTAACTGGGCCCAAACCGCGCATCTACAAGACACAAAACAGGGACGCGGATATGAGCTGATCGCTGTTACGCGAACGGTGCAGTAGTCAGCAAATAGGCAGAGCCTTGTTCAGCGTAACGACATATGCCCGGTTGCCTGGCCGTGCAGTTGCAACCGACTACGACAGCCAAAAAGGCAGTAAATGGCAGCTGGAAGCAGTAACCCGTCGATTGCTAACTGGGCGGGTAGCGCCACTCTATGCTTATGATACCTCCCTGTTCTCGGGAAATGATACCCAGTCGACCCCTATGTGCTAAATTCGGAACATGCAACTCTTCCTTTACTCCCCATGGTACTCCTCTCTCTGCTCCACCGTCTTACACGGCTCAGCCGGTGTCAGCTCCATGCCCCAGCAACCGTAAGGTGAGCTTGCGACAACAGCGCCGTAGCTCGCGCGTTAACGAGAGAGAAAAGTAAACGCGCAGTGCGACTCTGATCATCGCCGCACCTGTGTCACAACTAACGTGGGCAGCGCCTGCAGGCGTACGGGGCAGCTGCAATACGCCAAGAAAAGAAGAGAAGCCATTGCTGTACATTACCCTTTTCCCCACTGCAGTCGACTGCTTAAAGCAGCCGCTGTCGTCGTCGCCATATGCCAGTTCCCCTCAAGCCAAGCGAATAAACGAGCGAGCCTCTTACCTAGGGAACGGGTGCAGACGATACCATTTGTCGCATGCATGCACGCCCACTATGGACAAGTTAGCGGTAAGGCAGGCCAGCATCCGGAGCTGGCTTGTTGGAACGCCAGCTGCAGAGTGAAGAAGAGCGGAAATATCGAATTCTAGCGGTAGAAGCTGCTAAATTTATACTCAGGAGACAGAGGCGGCGGCAGTCCGGTCTCTCACTCGCCCTCATGCCATGATTCTTGGCCGAAACCTGTGTTTGCCTGATTAAATATCTGCTCTAGCTAACACGGGTGGAGAAACACTTCCAAGCAAGGTAGCACCACTATACAGGCCGATTGAGGCAACACGAACTGACAGACACGATCCGAAATATCGAAGGATTTGCACTTTTTGTCTGCTCTGTGCCGGCCTCTTCCTGCGCTGGCTAACTGTTGAAGAAAATGACCGTCTTTTGCCGCATGCCCTTGCCATTATAAGTCACGGTAATGAAGAATTATAATATCATACTTGTCACACGTTGATGAGTAGAAGCACACGTCCTTTTGAGATATTATCTCTAACACATCGAGACTTTTTACATTCTCTGTGAAATTTCTAAGAAAATCATTTTCTAAAGCGTAATAATGAAAATACCCGTAGAGGAGCATCTTATAATGTTTTATTCTTAATGCTATTATATTTAATTATATAATGAATAAACGAAAAACAAGAAATATCGTGAAAAATAGGCCCACAAACATGAATGATAAATGAAGTTTTTAAGGTCAAGTTCAGGTAGAAATAACGTCAATATTATGAAGAAATCAAATATGTTGGTGTCGCGGATGAAGAAGGTGCTGAAAAAAGTGACTAAGGAAATTTACCTGGGAAAGCCTCTATAGGTGGCCATGTAGGTTAATATCGAGGTGGCAATATCATTTGCGATTGGAAGAAGATCTGCCGGCGTCCGTGAAGGCCCGGCTCTCCATCGCCTATTCAGGCCATCCTTGATATCAACGGGTTATTATGGAACCGTTAGGCCAAGTTAGCGTGCGACGACTATGTAGGCCATGAATCTATATGTTTTTTTTTTTGCTGCTGTTGCGGTAAC
This sequence comes from Varroa jacobsoni, assembly GCF_002532875.2. Classification (NCBI taxonomy): domain Eukaryota; kingdom Metazoa; phylum Arthropoda; class Arachnida; order Mesostigmata; family Varroidae; genus Varroa; species Varroa jacobsoni. Next base: position 1,547 of record NW_019213231.1, on the reverse strand, counting down.
GAAGCTGGTCATAAAAGATGGGATATACTCTCGTCACCTAGATCCATCATTGGTGCCGCTAATTTTGTATGATAGAACAAATATATGCTGAACGATCAATGCCTCCTCCAGGTTTTCCCCAATTGGCTATATTGAGAGATTAGCAAAGAGCATGTTACCTTAGCTTCGCTTTATATGTAGATCCCCATTCGGAACCCCACATGCTAGTTTGCTTGCTAATGACTGCTAGTAATAGTGGCGGTGTGGTGGAATCTATATAGCATACTTTGGTAAGGCTGCAACGCCAGTACCTCCGTAGACGAAACGTTGTTTGCAGTCAGGATGACAAAGCGGATGTTTATTTTTAGGTTAGATGCGGCGTGCACACTCGTTTTCTATTGGGTCAAACCGCACTAAGTAACGACAGACCCGTGCAATTAAGGCAATAGTTCCATCTATTCGTTCGCTTTTCCCATTAATATTATGAGACATAATTGAGGTCTAGGAAAACGATTCCTGGGTCATCTCCATGCTCAGATAGTTACAATTATTGATTTACGTATATCAGAGCACTTGTTGTTTCTAACAGATAGTAGAAACTAGAAAAAATGTCCATTTATTTGTCGATTATTATGGTAGAAAACGCTGCTTGCTACAGAGGATCACGTAATCACGAACAAACACGAATCTCTGATCTCTTTAGCCTGCGGTGACATAAGGCCCATTGTGCCACGTTCTACGATTGTACAGTATCCAGTTGGTAATCTTCGTTCAGCTAATTCTGAGTTCGGCACTATCTCTTGGCTTTTAACGATAAAGTACTCTAAAGACGTTGTACAGTAGAGTCGTATAGACCTGTTTGTGTAGTCAAAGAGTCCTGTTGCTGAACGAAATTTAGATCCAGTGGCATAAGTAAATTGCCCCTAGGTTTTGGCTACTAACAGCCATACACATTAGCCTTGTATACCTTATATATATATATTTCTTGTGCAATAAACTAATATTTAGTGCATGATAAAATTGCTTACCTTGTCTATCTGAACACACGGTGTTGTATGATTTTCTGCTAAAAATCCACAACCCATTTGATTTGCCCAATATATAAGTTAATATAGGCGTTTGCATAAATGCGTACGTGCAACTAGGTAATGTGTAGCCGTTTGACTCAGGGTACGATAAACACTCAATCGTCCATCCTGTTCTAACCCTGAAATCTACCGGCGTCCTTAAAAAGATCCAGTTTTCTTTAATAAAGTAATCTTCAAGTAGGATATGGGTCTGAACTTGTAGAAATTCTGCGACGCCACGTGTGGCTTTGGGAATACGGAGCGCTTCACTGTACAGTTTAGAGCGTTTCGCTAAAATCCATATGGATCCATTATAAAAGCCAAAATCGACCATTCCATTCGATTACTTAAGCTAAATGTATATTGTATCAGAGAATACGTTTCTAACGTAAAATCCCAATTTATTTGTTGTTGCCGTTCAAAGAAACGAGTAATTTACTACACCCTTATGAAGACAGAGCTAAAGATGGTTCGGCTAAACAACCAGCCAGAGAAAAAAGG